>NC_081541.1:8867631-8912776 GCF_901000735.1 Corylus avellana
GACGCGTGTGAGGGGGAATTCACTTGACGCTGGACTGTTTGAGTTGTTCGGCGTTTTCTGAGGAAAATAAGGCCTCTGCAATGTTGGAAGAGAAAGAAGGGCAAAATGGGAAAAATGACCTGTTTTTTACCCCAAAACGCAGGCGTTTGACCCAGACACTGAACCGTGTCTGGGTCAAGGCCGTTCCCAAACAACGCCTAACTGAACCAAATCCGAATCTGTATAAGAGTGTATTTAGGATTGTGTTAAATAACTAAAAATATGTTTTTAGTAATTAAGAAGATGTGCCAAACAAAAGAGGTTCATTTGGTAAAAACTTAAAGGGAACAAAAAAAAAAAAAAAAACTTTTTCACAAAAAAAAAAAACACTGCATTTTTTATGAAGCTTGAAAATTAGTTTTTTTTTTTTTTTTTCCTTCAAAAAAAATTATTTCAAGCTTTTTTTATAGTCAAAAGCTATATTTTTTAATGTAATCACAAAATTTTTATAAATAGTCTTACTCATTGCTAAAAAAGTAATGTTATATACTACATCCATATCTCACCATCATTTTATTGGGTTATTGTGGTAATGTCCATTGGCCCTTGAGTTCGCTCTTGTTAAAAAAAAAAAATCAAGAGTTTATATACATGGCCTCATGAGCCCATAATATGTGAATATAGTATTAAGTATATGGCATTTTTCTTGCTAAAAATGATATTCGGCCTAACTCAAAAAAACAAATGAAAAAGAGAGTAATGTTATTTATTAAATTATTTTACAACTGGTGTTCAAACGGTTATAATCATCGGTTATTGGCTATAACCGCAACCACAACTGACTTGGGCGGTTATTGATTTTTAATAACCGCAACCACCTAGGTGGTTATTGGTTGTTTTATACTTGACGGTTAGCGGTTATTCAATTTAATAACCTTTTTTAAAAAAAATAAATGGGCTTTTGGGATTTTTAAGTGTTTAGGGCCTTTAATTTGTTATTTTTTTCGTCTTATTTTAATGATTTAAGGCCAAAATGTTCCAAAAAAGATGAAAAAAATGGCCAAATAAATTCTAGCCCAAAAAATGGCTAAAAAAACATAGCCCAGATCCATTAATCCAAATTCAAATGAAAAAATTAAAAGACAAATCCTAAATCTAGATACATATTACAAAATATAAACCAAATGAAAGCAAAGCAAATATAAATATAATAAATATTTATATTTATTAATATAAATATTTAATATATATATTTATATTATTATATATAAATAAAGGCTGTTTTTTCCTACCCCTAAAACCGCAAACCACAACGGGGCATAGTCGGTTAGCGGTTTTTAATAACCGACTACCAAATCGATTAGTGGTGATTTGTGATTATAATTGGTTATAGGTTGACCGACCCGCTTGAACACCCTAACGACTGCAATACAATTAAATAACATGGAAATAAAAAATTAATCATTATAAAAAAAAAAATTACAAATCAAATAATAATTTTTAATTTTACGTCGGATATAAAAGTCTATAATTACTCTAAAAAATACAACAAGGAAAGATATCGGCCCACGTCACCATAGTAATATCTCTGTTCCAGTAGATGCTCGAGATATTTCTTCTGCAACCTACTTGCCAACCTTTTGGGTCTACCTTCCCGTCACTTACCTGTAATCAACCAGGGCCGTCAATCTCTCCCATGTCCCTTCAACCCCTTAACAATCATCTATAGATGGTTTTCCGTATAAGTTGAAAGCCGAAGCATTGATACTTAGGTGATGGACCAGATAAAATATTACAAGCCCAAATCGGCAGGAAGATATATGAAAAACCAAACTCATAAAAATTGATATATTATAATAGAATATATATGCTCCTTACAATTATTTTGCATAATAAGTTTTTTTCTCATTATAAAAATAACATATTAATACATCAACCAATCAAAATTGTCCACTTTATTAAATTAAAAAAAAAAAATTACTATCTTCATTTTTTGTGATTTATTTGGTTAAAGTAGATTAGTAGAGGTTCTCAAGGAATCATGTGTATAAGAAAGTTATGCTCAACTTGGAATATAATCAAAAGTTTAAAAGTATTAGAAATTCCCTCTAACAAAAAAAAAGAAAAAAGAAAAAAAAGTATTGGAAATTCCTAAAGGAATATTGCTAGTAGAAATTCTTAAAGTCATCTCTAAATAAGTAGTACTTTTTTATGACTCAGGGCTGTTTGAGATTGTATTTGAGAGGTCTAAAAGTACTTTTAACACTCAAAAAGTCTGTTTAAAAAAAATGTACGCGTTTGGTAAAAAAATTAAAAGCGTTTTTAAATGTTAAAAAGTCTACAAATGACCAAAACACACTTTTGGCAAAAGCTTAAAAATGAAGTTTTTGCCTCAAAAGCACTTTTTTGACTTAAAAACTTTATTTTTCAAATGCAGTCCCAAACAGGCTCTCATACTCACCTAGGTTTTTTTTTTTTATTTATTTATTTATTTATTTTTTTTGCAACTCATCTCAAAATATTTTGGTTTTTTTGAATTACAGCCTCAAATTACATATTAAGAGCTCTATGGTGTTTATCTCACGAATTCAAGAAAATGTGGATCCTATTTAACTAGGCCCAAGAGATCATATCCCTGATCTAAAATCGAACGGTGTATAAAAGTACACGGCGAAAATAGTAGCGAAAGAAACTACCACTATATTTAGACGGCTCATCGCGCAGCCTGGACTACCGGTTCAGGCGATAATTTCTCCTTAACCCTAACATCGAAATGCTCCCAAGCTTTCTTTCCTGAGAAAATCTGTTCACTTTTAACATTCTCCAATTCTAGTCCGAGTCTCACGCGGGACTAGAAGAAGGTTTTCGATTCTAGGGTTTACATTCTGTCGCTCTTCACGGAGCACAGAAAAATAAAATTTTCCAATTGAAACTTACAATTTCTTCATCTAGGTATGTAATTTCAACGAGCTCTGCTTATCTTATTTATCGATTTTTTTTTTTTTTTTCTTCTTTCCCCCTTTTTGGTGTTTTCTGGGCCTTGTACAATCAATGTTTTGGCGTTTTTCAAATGACCTATCTGTTATATCTTTGCCTTGGGTGTTCTTGTTTTCTAGGGTTTATCATCAATAAGTAGCTATTTTTTATTTTATTTTTTTAAATTGTAATTTTCGTTTTTTCTCAAACTCATTGGTTCAATCGCTGGGCGCGGCCTTATTGGTTAAGGTAGTGTGTAATGGCATTTTTCTTCTAGGTTCTATTGTTAAGATGTTATTTCGGTATTTTTTTGAGAAATCTTTGAATATTGAGATTTATCTTTTGGGGCATCTAGACATGCAATACTTAACATTAGTTGGATTGGCTGAGCGGAGTTTAGATTTTCTTCAGAAAATTGTATTGATATTTTGTATAAGATTGTAATTTTTTATATACATAAAGATAAAAGAACAATTATTTTGAGCAAGGAATATGTTTGATAATATCGTGTTTTTTCTTAGCTTCACTTGGGTTTTGTGTCAATGGGTTCAAGAAAGATGTTTAATTGTTCGTATTGTTGAGTTGAATAAAGGGTATGGAGTTTTTTATTTTTCTGTTTTATGTGATTGTTTCATCTGGTTGTAGGTAAGTATTAGGCATGGCTACAGCTGAGTCTGCTCCAGCTTCCCTTGGTCCCCGGTATGCACCTGACGATCCCTCCCTTCCGACACCATGGAAGGGTTTGATTGATGGGAGCACAGGTGTGTTGTACTACTGGAATCCTGAAACCAATGTTACCCAATATGAAAAGCCAGCCTCTTTGCCTCCGCCATTGCCAACTGGCCAGCCTCCGGCTGCTTCTACGCCCATGTTGGCTTCAATACCAGTGGCCCAATCAATGCAACCAAGTGGCGTGGTGGCTCAGGTTGGGCAGCAGATAACACAAGCCCCACAACAGCAGGGGCAACAAGCGAACCAGTTATCTCAACAGCACAGACAAGTAATGGCACAACAACAGAGTTCAATGGTGGCACAGGTTTCTCATCATCAGGGCTCTCAAATGGCACAAGGTGGACCACAACAGAGTTCACAATTGGGACAGCCCATGCAACAGCAGGGGCAACCGACACTGTCACAGCCACAGCAATACATGCAGCAAATGTTGCAATATCATGGTCAGCAGCCTATTCAGCATATGCCTCAGCAGTCAGTCCAGCATGTGCTGCAGCAGCCAGGGCAGCAAATCCCACAGCAAACCATTCAACAAATGCCCCAGCAGCTGGGGCCACAAACACCCCAGCATCAAGGTTCGCATGTGTCACAACCACAAGCACATCAATTTACACATCAGCAGCTGCAATACATGGCGTATCAGCAAAGCATGCTTCCACAGGGGCAGCAAAGTTCACAGCAGCAGACCCAGCATGGTGCACGAGGGCAGCCATTTTCAAATCAACAGGAGTATAAGGTGGCATTCCCAAATAGGGAAGAAATTGATTTTCAAAACGGAAACCAAATTGGACTTTCTCCATCCCTTTTCCAGCAAACTGGCACCTCATCTGTTCAGAACCTTCCTGCTGGTAGCAACTCGGTTCAGATGCCACAAATGGGTGCTCATTCAGGTCAATCCCAACAGTATGGTGGTTCTTCAGGGAATGTGCAACATTCTCCCTCCATGGGTCAAATGCAGCAAACAAGGATTGATTTGGTTCACCTGCAACATGGTCCTAGGTTTCAAAATCAGATGGGCCCAATGATGCATAGTCAGCAGTCTAATGTGCCTCCTGTTGGATCAAATATGGGGCATGAGGATAGCGTACATGGTAGAATTGGAAATGAATATTACTTTAATGTTAACAAGGAAGGGCCAATGAATCCCCAGGATCCCAAGCTTGCAGTGATACCCATGGCAAGAAATCATCAGGTATCTTTTAACTAATTTTCCATCAATTTTGAATGAGGTTTGCACTCCATTAACTTAATTACTTGAACATAACTTATGGTGGTTGATATACAATTGATGACAATCTTCTATTTGGGAATTCTAGATTTATTAGATTTGTAAATGCAATTAGTGTCAAAGGACCGGAAGACATACATTCTCAAGACACTAATGCATGCAATAAGCCAACATGGATCACCTTTATAAGATAGATGCCTTTAGATGTCTATACTAGAAACAAAAGTTTGGTGTCCTCTGTATATCTATTTTTGTATATACATGTTTCAACTGCCAAGGTAAACTTAGGGGGTATAACACTAAGGAGATATATATTATTTTTGTTTACCAACCTGAATAATAGAAGTAGAGGCAGTACTTCAGATATAAAATGATTGTTTCATATCCTTTTGTTCTTTTTATTTTTTCCCCTTGTACTAATTGATGAATGATATATGTTTTATCTGGAATACATACCATTTTCTTCTCAAAATGTGTGGGACCGATAATAATGATTGTGCTATTTCGTTGCAGGAGAAGAGGATTGGTGGTGTCCCATTTCATAATGCCATGCCTGGTCGTACCAGTGTACCGAATGCTGTCACAGGGCATGCCATGCATAACATATATAGTCAAGCAACAAGTGGTCCACCACTCTCAAGTAATGCTTTAATGAGACCTCCTTATATGGGATCGACAGATGTGACTAGTCTCTCACCTGTTGCAGCATACCGTCAGCAGCACGAAGTTACAGCAACGGTCAGTATTTTAGCTTGCTTGATTATTGCTAGTGGTGTTTATGTGAACATGAGAATGCCTTTTCAAATGCTTCATTCCTAGACAGATCAAATATATGTTAAGAAGAGAAGTGGGATTCCCAAGAAATGTTTTGGCTGAGTGTCTGATACCGAGGAATGTAATTTTGTATAACAAACTATAAAGCAGATCATACCAATTACTCATATGAATAAGAATTTGCAAATGAAATGCTTATATATCTTTTGGAGTTGGCGTGTTTTCTTTTAATTGAATTTGTTTTGGCTGAGTGTCTGATACCGAGGAGTGTAATTTTTTGTTAGAACAAATTATAAAGCAGATCATACCAATTGCTCATATGAATAAGAAGTTGCAAATGAAATGGTTGTATTTCTTTTGGAGTTGGCATGTTCAGTAATTGAATTGTTTTTGACCTCGATATATGTATTAAAATGAATAGGGTGACAATGTTCCAGCACCATTCATGACGTTTGAAGCCACTGGTTTCCCTCCAGAGCTATTGAGAGAGGTAAGCTTTACCTGTGCCATGATCTTGTGTTCTGTCTTAGGATTATAAAACAAAATATGGACACATTCCATTCCTTGTGTAGTTATTATTACTATCTTTGTTATTTTTAAACTCATAAATTCTCACTTGTCGCAGGTGCGATATCTGCTCCGGTGGAGGAGCATATGTCGTACGCTGCGCTGCTATTGGCACACTTACACTTGCAACAACTATCCTGATTTTTGGAGGCTGCAAAATGGACAGTTGGAGCCTTTCTTGGGCATCTTCTAGAAGGGTGGTTGGCCCTTCATCCAAATCACACCTAATGTGACTGGCATTTCTTGCTTATGGGCTCCGCCTGTTATGTCTTTATTGCCCTCTTTTGTTGCTTCGAGTTGCTTCTGTAAGCAACCGTACACCCATGGGTTTTTTTTTTCTTTAGTTATATCTCACTCTCTTGTGATATGCTATTGAAAACTTCATTTTTTACTTGTCATGTGTCCGATATGTTTAGATTTTCTTGGGGCTGATACCTGCATCTATGTTCTTCTCTTAGATATATTCTGCTGGTTTCACGTCTCCCACTCCAATTCAGGCGCAGACATGGCCAATTGCCCTGCAAAGCAGGGACATAGTGGCAATTGCAAAGACAGGTTCTGGGAAAACATTGGGCTATTTGGTCCCTGCCTTCATTCTTCTTAGACATTGCCGTAATAACCCTCAGAATGGCCCAACAGTGTTGGTTGTGGCTCCAACCCGGGAACTTGCTACTCAAATACAAGATGAGGTCTTGAAATTTGGCCGATCATCGGGAGTCTCTTGCACGGTGGGTTCTTAAGTGCTCATCTATTTTCCTTGCTGTACAATTCGGTCATTGTCTTGTTTGCTTTAGAGTTTTGATTCACGAATTTGACTCAATTTGTTTGATTCAGTGCTTATATGGTGGTGCTCCAAAGGGTCCACAGCTAAAAGAATTAGATCGAGGGGCAGATATTGTTGTGGCAACTCCTGGTCGACTCAATGACATCCTTGAGATGAAGAAGATTGACTTTAGACAAGTTTCACTTCTTGTACTTGATGAGGCTGATCGAATGCTTGACATGGGTTTTGAACCTCAAATTCGTAAGATTGTTAATGAGATACCCCCACACAGACAAACTCTTATGTACACAGCAACGTGGCCCAAAGAAGTAAGAAAAATAGCAAGTGATCTTCTTGTTAATCCTGTTCAGGTTAACATTGGCAGTGTTGATGAGCTTTCTGCAAACAAGGCTATCACACAGGTACCTTTGGACTAGCACACCTTTGCCACTGTCATACAAATGCAACGTAGAAAATGATAGTTCTTTATCTCAATGTGGTCTTTATATGTGAAAGTTGCATCATCCTTATATCAGTCCAGCCATCTTATTCATGAGTTATTGGATTTTACACCCACATCTTGAAGCTAATTCTGTTGCATTATGAATATTTTCTATGATATCATCCATTATTTAAACAAAATGAGATTTGTTTTTTTCTCTGAACTTGCAGTATGTTGAAGTAGTCCCACAAATGGAGAAGCAGAGGCGCTTGGAGCAGATCCTTAGAGCCCAAGAACGAGGTTCAAAGGTCATTATTTTCTGCTCCACAAAGAGGTTGTGTGATCAGCTTGCACACAGTATTGGACGTAGCTTTGCGGCTGCTGCAATTCATGGAGACAAGTCTCAGGGTGAGAGAGACTCGGTTTTAAATCAGTTCCGGAGTGGAAAGTCTCCTATATTGGTTGCCACTGATGTTGCTGCCCGTGGGCTTGACATCAAAGATATAAGGTTAGCTCTTGTCTTTGCATTTTAACTTGTGTGATAAGGTGACAACACTCACTCCTTTAGGACCAGGATCATGAATCTCATAAGTTTCAGATTATGAATGAGTTTAATACTATTGTCTAGTTATTTAGCATCCTTCACATCATACTCATTCTTTTATGCCTTCGTGTTACAGGGTGGTGATCAACTATGATTTCCCTACTGGGGTTGAGGACTATGTCCACCGAATCGGAAGAACTGGGAGAGCTGGTGCAACTGGTGTTTCATATACTTTTTTCTCTGAGCAGGACTGGAAATACGCAGCTGATCTGGTCAAAGTTCTGGAAGGGGCTAACCAGCAAGTGCCACCAGAGGTGCGAGAGATGGCTGTACGTGGTGCACCGAGTTTTGGCAAGGATCGGGTTAGCCATTTTGATTCTATTAGTAGCAGTGGTGGTTATGGTCGGTATGATTCTGCTGGCCGTGGTGGCATGAGGGATGGCGGATTTGGTGGCCGGGGTGGCATGAGGGATGGCGGGTTTGGTGGACGTGGAGGCATGAGGGGTGGCAATTTTGGTGGACGTGGAGGCATGAGAGATGGTGCCATTAGTGGACATGGTGGGAAAAGTGATTTCTTTCCTGGTCGCAGCAATAGGGGACGAGGATTTGGTGGTCCTGGTGGTAGTCATGTTGGTCAGGGCAGGAATGATCGTGGCCCATATGATCGATACAACAATATGGATGGCCGTGGACGTGGTCGTGGACGGGGAAGATTTGACAACAGAAGAGACGTTGCTGATAGGAGTAGGGGTAGAAGTTACAGTCGTAGCCCTGAAAGAGTTCGAACGTGGGGTTATAGCGGCAGCCGCAGTCGCAGCCGCAGCCGTAGCCGCAGCCGTAGCCGAAGCAGGAGTAGGAGCTGGAGCAGGGGTCGTACTCATAGCCGAAGCCGGTCTCGTGGCCGTGGTGGTAGCTACAGTCGAAGCCCTAGCCGCAGCCGTAGCCACAGCCGTAGCCGCAGCTATGACAAATATGAGAGGCCACAACGATTCTCTGATAAACCAGATACCGCTGTGCCTGGATATGAGAGGCCACAAAGATTCTCTGATAAGCCAGATACCACTGTGCCTGAATATGAGAGGCCACAAAGATTCTCTGATAAACCAGATACCACAGTGCCTGAATTTGAGGCTGCTCCTGAATCAGGGATGTCTCCTATGTCCCCAGGCACACGTGATAATGGATCTCCTGGAGCTAATTTGATTGCACAGCCACCAGTGGTTGAACGTACCGAGCCAGAGGATGGCATAGACTCTTGCCATCAATCAGCTACCGAACCTTAAAGTCTGGAATGCATTTCTGTTTATTTTTTCTTGTTAGCGAGGGTGATTTGTGGTTTGTGTTATTAAGTGGCTCAGTTGACCTCTCAATTTTAGTCGAGACTGGCTTCCTATGATGATTTTGTTGACAGCAAGTTGAGGTTGGGTCGAATGTGATTGAAATTTGTAATATGTGATCGTTGTGGACAAGCTGGCCTGCTGCTGCTTCCGGTGGTAATAGTTGTTTTAGGATAATTGAGGGTTCTTTCTGGAAATTGAATCGTATTGTAACTCCTCAAACTCATTTTTCACTGATAGGAGGACTTGCTATTTCTAATCCAGTGGTGGTTAAAATTTGGTACGGGAAAGGGTTTTTATTGTGATGTTAGTGTTCTAGGTGGGAATTTGGGATGGACGATGTGGTTCCTGCCTTTGTAATCTTTTCCATGTGAACACAATTACTTGACAATGTCTTATGAATTATTATATTTTTTAAAATTTATATTTTGAAATTAGTACTCTCTCTCTCCCTCCCTCTCTCTCTCTCTCTCTCTCTCTCTCTGCGTCTTATACCGGAATTTTGTTGAATATTTATAATCTATATTTTTTAGCAGCTCTATGCAAATTCTACACGACGATTTTATTGTCCTATCTACACTACAACCTAAAATGAAATTTGTTGGCAATTGCGACGAGGATGGTAGTGATGGTTCTCACGGGTCTTAGCAAAAGTAATGTTATACATCGTTCAATTATCCTCTTTATCACCTCAAAAGCTTTCCCCATCAAAAAACCAATTTCTGAAATGAACTTCTATCCCCTGTGAGAATCCTGTCACTCCCCCGCTCCCCGTGAGTGACTTGGAGAGGAGACATCCTCTTCCTTCTCCCTTCCTTCCTCTTTCTCCTTTCTCGTTTTTATCCCCTTAAAATACCATTCAGCACCACAAACCAAATTGTCTGTATGCTCTATATCTCACAACTTAATTACTCATCACCAGTATTCTGATCAGAATCCTCCTTTGGAACTATCTCACGATTCTCACAATCATCATTCACAGACTCTGCATTCCTTCAAAAAAAACATTTAAATCAAAATCAGCATTTGCCTCCAGCTTACCCTATAATGTTCATCTTAGGGTAATTTACAGATTTCAAAAATAACTGAATTTTATATAGGTATCACACAAACGAACAATTACCTGCAACACTGCAACTCATCAGTCTTTGCCAAGAATACACCCAAAATGTCTGCCCAGTGACACAATTATTGGAAGCCAATCAATACGCTAACCTAAAACCTTGCAATTAACCTGCCTATGAACCCTATGAGCCCACTTCTTCTATTCAATATTGCAGTCGAATGTGAGGGAGCCCAACAAAACAGTTACCATGCCTTATTCTCCATCACACTACAACCCAAACAAAACTTCCCCACCTTCACATTTCTCAATTCACTGTCTCTGTAAACACTCTCAAGAACTTGAATTCTTCACATGCCTCATCATTGTCACCCTCAAACCATCTTCATCCATAAATCATCTTCATCCTCATTGTCGTCATTGTCTTTGTTACTGCCTGAGGCACCATTGCCCATACTAAATGTGAAAATCTGTACAAGAATAACTTTCCTAGGATGCAGCCCTACAGGGGGAAATTGCTCATTATACAACAGTGTTGTGTTTTTCTTATTTATTTACTTAATTTGCACAAAATCCTTAAGAAACTAATTTATTTTGGAAATATGATTTTGGGGAACTGCAATTTAAGCAGCGAGTTTTTCACCGGAGGAAAAATGAACTTGCCATCAACAAAATCATACCAAGAAATATAAAAAAGTATAATAAAGTAACAAAATACAGCTTTAGATCTCCACATACACAGATTTTCAACGTGTTCACTAATGCCATCTTCCTTCAAAGAACTGCAAATCAAAACAATCAAAAGATAGTTAACATGCATATCACATGACTAGACCCATCCCAATCCCACAGTCCCAAACAACAAATAAGCTAAATTCGTATGTGTAACTAACCTCACCTGCAGTAATCAACTATCCTGATGAACATGTCAAACCTCTTTATCATCACCATTATCACCACTGACAGAGACTACATGTTCACCAATACTAGCATTGACATAAACTGCATTTTCACCATTATTTTCATCAACAGAAGCTGCATTTTCACTACTACCATTGATAGAGACTGCATTTTCACCACTACCATCATTCGCAGAAACTACATTTTCCTTAATAACACTAGAATCATCCTTATTATCATCATTATTTCCCTCAGGGTCACCCTGCAATTCTCATCACACAAAACCCAAAATTACTATTACTGACAACAAAAACACAAGCCAATTTACATAGAATTTTTTTTCTTCTAAATGACACAAAAAGAAACAAGAAAATAAAGAGTTACATCACCTGTAACTCGACTGATTTTGCCAAAGAGCGACTGAGAGGCTCATCCTTCAATACAATTGTCGGAAACCGATCAAAATCCCAACCTAGAACCTTACAAACAACTTGCCCAAAAGCCCTATGAGCCCGCTTCCTCTTCGTCTTCGAAATCGCAAATGAATGCTGAACAAGACCAACACAACCCTTATATCTCTTCCACGCCTTCTTCCCAATCCCTTGGCAAACCAAACAACAAAAGTCCCCAGTTTCATAATTCTTCTCAAAGTAACTCCTCAACTCACTGTCCTCCACAAACATCAGCAAAAAGAACCTGGATTCTTCATTTTCATCAGACCCCTCTTCCATCATTTCATCATCTTCATCATCTCCATTGTCGTCTTCATCTTCATCTTCATTGGCATTGAAATCAACCCTTTTCGTGAAAAATTTACGGCAAACTTCAGCTGCCTTGTACTGTAATTGAATTGCAGCAAAATAGGCATGCTCATTGGCTGACAAAGGTTGATCTTTTGGGGTCGAAACGGGCTTCAGGGCAGGCCAACCAGATGCTTCTAGAGCTGGCTCTAGGGGTTCTGGGCACGGCCATTCAGGACCCAAATCCGGTGGTGGGTCAGGCTGTGACATCTTGTTCTTCTTCTTCTTCTTCTTGACCTTTTTCTCTCTGAGCCTCTTCTTCCTTGTGGTGGTGGTGGAGGTGTTTTCTTTCTTGAAATATGTGGGATTGGTGGGTTTGAGAGAATTTCTAGTGCAGGGTTTTGGTCTGGAGTTTGAGATAGTGGTTTGTGGATGATAGAGGGGATAATTGGATCTGTGGTTGGGGTTAGGCATTTGCTGGTGACAAAGCGGATAATAGGAACTGGGATTTGGGTTAGGCGTTTGCTGGTGACAAAGCGGATAATAGGGAGTGGGATTTGGGTTAGGCGTTTGCTGGTGACAGAGCGGATAATAGGATCTGTAATAGAATGGTGTGGGGTTGGGAACATAAGGGATTCTTGAGGAGCTGGGGCTAGGGTTAGGGTTGTTGAGGTTAGGGTTGGAGTTGGAGTTGGGGTCTGATGGGGGGCCTTGGTGCCATAGAGAGTGGAGATAGATAACCTCATTTCTCAGTGTCTTTTCATCATATGGATACATTTTGAGGATTTTTTGAAGGTCCTAGAGAAAGAATCCCTTTTCCAAATATTGATGATGATGATGATGATGCACACACTGGGGGTTTTCGAAGGAGAAAGAGGGCAATCCACTGTCATAGTTACAGAAAAGTAACATCTCATAAAATATATATTGTTACACAGTACTATTTCTATCTAAACTACAAAATAAGCGGAATCCATAACCCAAATATATCCAAACATATGTCTATGCTAAGTGAAAACTACATAATTAATCAAATCCATAGCTCAAACATACATTTTTAAGTTCTTAACAATCTTGGACGCATGATTTCATATAGAACTTGGCAAAGCATCATGGATCCAAAAATACCAAGTCTGATTGAGGCCGACTGAGGCCCACCAAATGCGCAACATCTTCTCCTGCACCAAATTAAAGTATATTCACATCACCTTCTTAGAATGGATTCTACCGCCCATCTTGGTTACATCTCTTGGAATTTCTACAGCAAGTTCCTAGTTGAGCAATGAATCAAACAAAATACGAAATACGAAATAGCTAAAATGTTGTGTTTGCGGCATTAATAGGTGATCACAATCATCACTATCCATATTCATTCCCCCAAGTGCACTTTGTTTTAATTACTCTAGTATTTGCACAGTAGTGCCACAAGAAGGAACAAAGTGGGAAATAGACCAGTCTTCAAGTCTTGTGATGAATATCACCCAAAATAAGAACTAAGAGTATTCATTATATATAAGAAAACATGCAGTTAACAAACAAACATTTTCCAAGAAGCCAAACAGAACGTAGAAACTGAAGGTTAAAAACAATGTCAATCAATTACAAATTCCTACGTCCCTATTTGATAGAAAAATGAATCTTTATGATCTGCGAAAAAAAATCACAGGCCACAGTCTAAGCCAAAAGGAATGAGAAAATTGTCAAGTACTTGCTTCTCGCATTTTCCTAGAAGCCAAAGGAATACCTTTTTCTGATGGTTTCGATGTCGGCGCCGGTTCCGCGAGCCGCGTTTACGGCTTTCTCGTCCTTCTTTGTGGTAGCGTTCGGAGACTTCTCCCGGTTCCCAGTCCTGCGGCGGTGCTCACAATCCCTGCGTTGATGGTTTCTTTGTTCTTTTTTATGAACGTGTTTCCAAAAAAATAATGGGTGACTTCAATTACAACCAAAGTTGAAAACCTCTTCATTTGTACGTTTTAACTTTCGATCGTAGTTAATTTGAATTTTTATGTCAGATTTACTGATTTGGCCCTTTAATTCTAAGGTAATACCTAAAAATGTCAAAATATTCGAGATTTTCTTTTCTTTTTCTTGTAATTTCACTTTAGACCTTTGAATTACCATGCGATTTGATAAGCCCCTGAATTTTAAAACCTCTTAATTTGAATCTCTGAATTTTTAATTACAGTCGATTTACCCCTTCTATCAATTTTTACAGTTAAAACCCCTAAAAATATAAAATTACCATTTAATTTTCATTTTATTAAAAAAAATATATGAAAAAAAAGAGTCACAAGGTCGCCCAACCTGGGTCACCTTGTGATTATATATATATATATATATATATATATATAATTTTTAATTTAAAATTAAGGGTAAATTTGAAATCTATAAAAAAAAGTCAAGGGTATAAACGTTATTGTCTCACTTTTAACGTTTAAGATCCGATGGAGGGGTTCAAATTGACTGCATCATGAGTTCAAATTGAAAGGTTTTAAAGTTCGAGAACTTGTCAAATTGCGTGGTAATTCAGAAGTCTAAAATAAAGTTCTCTTTTTTTTTTGTTTAAAAAAAAAAAAAAAAGACTTGTGGGTCTCACCAGCCGTGGGTCTGGCCTGACCTACGGATCACAAGGCTAGACCTTGGATGACCCTTTTTTTAATTTGTTTATTTGGAATTAAGGGTTAATTTAAAATTTTATAAAAAAATCAAGAGTATAAATGTTATTGTCTCACTTTTAACTTTTAAAATCTGACCAAAATGATTTAAATATTCAAAGTTTAAATTGAGAAATTTTAAATTTTGCGATAGTCTTCTATGATAATTCGAAGTGTAAAGCAAAATTATCTCAAAAATAAAATAAAATTCGGAATCCATACGATGAAGCCCACGTGGCGTGACCATATATATGACAGATGAGACCCGGGTGGACCTGATTCCGCAAGGCCCGGATCCGTCAGAAATTCTCTTTGCAATTCGGACTTCGGAGACATTTGGTCTCTCCAGTATAAAACACGAGTAAATTAAGCAATATTCACTCATTCCAGGAGCTCTTCCAAATTTCCAAGAATCTTAAAGAATTCATTTGTTTTCTTCTCTCCTGTTTTTTTGTTTCTCTGTTTCATCCCACGATGATCATCAAGAAGCGAAGGCTTGAAGGAAAGCATTCATCCCGCCCCAAAAAATGGGGGCGGCTTGAAGGAAAACTGGCGGAGACTACTCCGTCGAAGAGCGACGGAGCAGAAGTCCCCGAAGAAAGTTTGAAGATGGTTTGCGGTGCGTTCTACTTACCCAAAGACAACCCGCTGAAGCCTATAGGCGAGGACGCTTACTTTCTTTGTGAGGAGACGCAGACCATCGGCTTGGCCGATGGTGTCGGCGGTTGGGCTGGAAAGGGCGTCGACGCCGGCGACTACGCGCGAGAACTCATGTATAATGCTTTCGTGGCGGTTCATCGACAACCCGATGGAGCCGTGGATCCGAAGGCGGTTTTAACCGAAGCTTTCTTGAATACCGAGGCCGAAGGTTCATCCACGGCTTGCATTGCGGTCCTCAAGGGCAATATCTTGCATTGTGCCAACGTGGGAGACAGCGGATTTATGGTTTTCAGGGACAATACTCTTGTGCATCAGTCGCCGATACAGCAACATTACTTCAATTGTCCGTTTCAGCTGGGAAACAGCAAGTCGAGTGATCGGCCAAGTTCAGCTACAGATGAAACAGTCCCGGTCGTCTCCGGAGACATCATAGTTCTCGGCACCGATGGGCTTTTAGACAATGTGTACCCAGCAGAAATTGAGGATTTTCTGAAGCAGGAAACTTTGGAGGGTACTGAAGACCCTTGGCATTTGGCTTACGCCATTGCGGTAAAAGCGTTGTATAACTCGCAGGACAAATTTTGTTACAGCCCATTCGCAAGAGCGGCTGAGTTGGCAAACAAGAAGCATGTCGGGGGGAAGATCGATGATATTACGGTTGTGGTTGCGCGTATTGTACCACAAAATTAGTATATGTATAGGTTTTCTTTTTTGTCATTTATTCAGTACTTGTTATTCACTTTGCTAGCAAATTCTTAATTACTACAAATTATATTTACTTTTCATATAACCTTTTGCTGTTCTCTCTTCTTTTTTATTTAATTTTTATTTACAAAGTCTTTGAATGCACGTGATACAATTTTATTATTCTTATATGAAAAAGAGTCAACCAAAGAAAATTTAAAAATTAACAAAGATCCTTACGAGCTGTTTGGACCATTGTTGGACCGACTTAACCGCATTCGCATTATCTCTACATATATATATATATATATATTCAAATTTCAAATTTAAGGATTGAACCTTTATTCTTCTTTTAGTTAGAAGTTTGTTAGTAATAAATGTTATTGTTTTGTGATATTTTATTTATTATAATACAATTATTGATCGTAGATTCGTTGCTATCAATATCAGACTTATGAATGTGTTACATTTAAAATTTTTATTTTTATTTTTAATGTTTTGAATTTCATATTTATTTATTTATTTTATGTTTGTTGAATTTGTAATTTATGGCAAAATAATTAGCAATTGTGATATAAATTAGAGATGAAAATGCGCATTTGCATATGCAGATAGTAAAAACTAATATCCACAAATGCGGATGCAGCAATAGCAAAAATCAATATTCGCAAATGCGGGTAGCGGTATTAGGGTATGCGAGTGTGAATATTATCTGCATCCGTATTTCTTTATATATATAATCACCAAAACGGCGTCATTTTGAATTTCATGATTTGTACTTTTAAGGGTGCTGATTTGGGTTCATGGTGTGTTGTAGATCCGTTGCGGTCAACATCCACTTATAAATGTGTTACATTTAGATTTAATTAATGTATTGAATTTCCGAATTTTTTATTTTATTTTTTATGTTTATGTTTGTTGGATTTGTAATCTATGTTTCTAATATTTGCTGGATTTGTACCATTGTTAGATTTCACTGCTAGGAAACTCTTCTGATTTAATTGCCTTATATTATTATTATTTTGTCACCAACTATAAATTTACATGAAGCTAAATATTAAATAATATATCTGATGAAATTTTATTGGCAAAATGATTAGCAATTGTGATATGAATAATAGTGTTCAATACAAATAATGTCTTTTTTATTTTTTTTGTATTTACTAGATGCAAGAATTAGTGAATTATAACTTCAATGTCTAAAACCCTCATTACCTCAAATGCAGATAATCACATTATGCGAATATCAACAATTATTATCTACATTTTATGGATGCAAAGGTGGGGTATTATTATTCTCCGCATTTTCACCAATATTCTGAATAATAGTGTTCAAGCATGAGTAATGCATTTTTATATTTACTAAAAACAAAAAATATAACTTCAATGCCCAAGGCCAAAAACACTCGTTTACCTCATAGGCTGATAGCATTTTTAGTCCTATATATATATATATATATATATATATATATATATATATATTTTGTGATTAAAATCACCAATAGATTATAAGTTAATAATAATAATATCAAATTCAGTAATAATTTTAAAAGTCACATCACAGTTAAAAAAAATACCACAAAAACACTAAAAAAACGACTAACATTTTCATATATATATATATATATATATATATATATATATGTATATGAGACCCGGGTGAACCCGAATCCGCAGGTCCCACTGCCCCACACAGTATCCGCCCGTGTTTTCAAGACCGTAGAAGCTTCGTGATCAAGAAATCGTGCAATTTGTAAACATCCCATCTACTAGCCAAAAAAAAAAAAAAAATTGGAAAAAGGAAACATCCCTTCTCTCTCTCTATAAAAGGAGTGTTCACTCATACTCATTCTTTTCACCACCGACTTTCGTCCTGTTTGTTTCAAATTCCAGGAGTTCTTTCCGATTACGTTCCAAGATTCTTGAAGAATTCATTTGTTTTTCTTCCGATCTCCTGTTTCTAGGCCTCTAATTCTTCTCTGTTTCATCCCACGATGATCATCAAGAAGCGAAGGCTTGAAGGAAAACATTCATCCCGCCCCAAAAAATGGGGGCGGCTTGAAGGAAAACTGGCGGAGACTACTCCGTCGAAGAGCGACGGAGCAGAAGTCCCCGAAGAAAGTTTGAAGATGGTTTGCGGTGCGTTCTACTTACCCAAAGACAACCCGCTGAAGCCTATAGGCGAGGACGCTTACTTTATTTGCGTGGAGAAGCATGCCATCGGCGTGGCCGACGGTGTCGGTGGTTGGGCTCAAAAGGGCGTCGACGCCGGCGAGTACGCGCGAGAACTCATGAATAATGCTTTCATCGCGATTCATCAACAAACCGATGGAGTCGCGGATCCTAAAAGGGTTCTAAACGAAGCTTTCTTGAATACCGACGCCGAAGGTTCATCCACAGCTTGCATTGCGATGCTCAAGGACAACATCTTGCATTATATCAATGTGGGAGACAGTGGGTTTATGATTTTCAGGGCCAATAAGCTTGCGTATCAGTCGCCGATACAGCAACGTTATTTCAATTGTCCGTTTCAGTTAGGAAACGGCGAGAAAAGTGATCGGCCAAGTTCGGCTGCAGAGGAAACAGTCCCGGTCGTCCCCGGAGACATCATAGTTCTCGGCACCGATGGGCTTTTAGACAACGTGTACGCAGCAGAAATTGAGGATTTTCTGAAGCAGGAAACTTTAGAGGGTAGTGAAGACCCTTGGCATTTGGCTTACGCCATTGCTGTAAACTTGGCGTTGTATAACTCGCAGGACAAATTTAGTTACAGCCCATTCGCAAGAGCGGCTGAGTTGGCAAACAAGAAGCATGTCGGGGGGAAGATCGATGATATTACGGTTGTGGTTGCGCGTATTGTACCACAAAATTAGTATATGTATAGGTTTTCTTTTTTGTCATTTATTCAATTGTTACGAGCTTTGCTAGCAAATTCTTAATTACTACAAATTATATGGTACAAATTCTTAATTACTACAAATTATATAACCTTTTGCTGTTCTCTCTCTCTCTCTTTTTATTTTTTTTTATTTTTTTTTATTTTTTTTTTTACACTCGTTTGGCATAATGACAAAGTATTTGAATGCACGTGACACAATTTTATTATATATTCTTATATAAAAAAGAGTCAATCATAAGATTAACAATAAAAATTTTCAAATTAACAAAGATCCTTACGAGCTGTTTGGACCAGTACTGTTGGATCGACTTAACCGCATTCGCATTATCTCTACATATAATATAGATAAATATTAGAATCTAATAAAATCTTCACATTTTGCTCATCAAAATCCTAGGTGGCAAAGTGTCATTTGCCAAGTTGATGTAAAAGGACACATGGTCCAAGTTGATGACAAATGACACTTTGCCACTTAGGATTTTGATGGGCAAAATGTGGAGATTTTATTAGATTCTAGCATATCTCTATAATATATTATATATATTTAAATTTCAAATTTAAGGATTGAACCTTTATTCTTGTTTTAGTTAGAAGTTTGTTAGTAATAAATGTTATTGTTTTGTCATATTTTATTTGTTATAATACAATTATCATTATATTTTACATTTAATTGATTCATTATTTGTATTTGTAGGGGTGCTAAATTAGAGTCATGGTGTGTCGTAGATCCATTTCTATCAATATCCACTTATGAATATGTTATATTTAGACCTTTTTTTTTTCTTTTTCTTTTTCTTTTTTGAATTTCAGATTTATTTATTTATTTTATGTTTGTCAAATTTTTAATTTATGGCAAAATTATTAGCAAGTGTGATATAAATTAGAGATGAAATTGCGGGCGATTAATAACCGCATATGCGAATGCGGATGCGAATAGCAAAAACTAATATTCGCAAATGCAAATAGTAGTTTTAGGGTATGCAGGTGCGGATATTATCCACATCCGCATTCCTTTATATATATACCAAAATAACGTCGTTTTGAATTTCATGTTTATACTTGTACGGGTGTTGATTTGGGTTCATGGTGTGTTGTAGATCCGTTGCCATCAACATCCACTTATGAATGTGTTACATTTAGATTTAATTCATGTATTGAATGTTGGATTTTTTTTTTTAAAAAAAATTATGTTTATGTTTGTTGGATTTGTAATGTATGTTTCTTATATTTTCTAGATTTGTATGGTTGTTAGATTTCACTGCTAGGAAACTCTTATGATTTAATTGCCATATATATTCTACCTTTATTATTATTATTATTATTATTATTATTATTATTATTTCTATTTTTTTTGGGTCACCAACTATAGATCTACATGAAGCTAAATATTAAATAATATATGTGATGAAAATTTATTCTTAACAAGTGTGATATGAATAATAGTGTTCAATATAAAAATAGTGTTTTTTTTTCTTTCTTTTTTTGGTATTTACTAGATGCAAGAATTAGTGAATTATAACTTAAATGTCTAAAACGCTCATTACCTCAAATGCGGATAATTGATAATATTTGCATTAACTGCTCGAATGCAGATACTAATCACTTTTTTTTTTTTGAACCGATCAGATACTAATCACATTATGCAAATATTAAAAATCATTATTCACATTTTATGGATGCAAAGGTGGGTATTATTATTCTCCATGAGTAATGCATTTTTATATTTACTAAAAACAAAAAATATAACTTCAATGCCCAAGGCCCAAAACCCACCTTCACCTCATAGGCTGATAGCGTTTTTAGTCCAAGCTATCATATATATATATATATATATATGAGACCCAGGTGGACCCGAATCCGCAGGCCCCACTGCCCCACACAGTATCCGCCCGTGTTTTCATGACCGTTGAGTATACAACTGTAGAAGCTTCGTGGTCAAGAAATCCTAGTGCAATTTGTAAACATCCCATCTCTCTCTATAAAAGGAGTGTTCACTCACTCATTCTTTTCACCACCGACTTTGGTCCTGTTTGTTTCAAATTCCAGGAGTTCTTTCCGATTACGTTCCAAGATTCTTGAAGAATTCATTTGTTTTTCTTCCGATCTCCTGTTTCTAGGCCTATAATTCTTCTCTGTTTCATCCCACGATGATCATCAAGAAGCGAAGGCTCGAAGGAGAACTGGTGGAGACTACTCTGTTGAAGTACGACAGAGTAACCCCCGAAGAAAGTTTGAAGATGGTTTGCGGAGCGGCCTATTTCCCCAAAGACAACCCGCTGAAGCCTAAAGGCGAGGACGCTTACTTTCTTTGTGAGGAGAAGCAGGCCATCGGCGTGGCCGATGGTGTCGGCGGTTGGGCTGGAAAGGGCGTCGACGCCGGCGAGTACGCGCGAGAACTCATGAATAATGCTTTCATGGCGGTTCATCGACAACCCGATGGAGCTGTGGATCCGAAGGCGGTTTTAACCGAAGCTTTCTTGAATACCGACGCCGAAGGTTCATCCACGGCTTGCATTGCGGTCCTCAAGGGCAATATCTTGCATTGTGCCAACGTGGGAGACAGCGGGTTTATGATTTTCAGGGACAATACTCTTGTGCATCAATCGTCGATACAGCAACATTACTTCAATTGTCCGTTTCAGCTGGGAAACAGCAAGTCGAGTGATCGGCCAAGTTCAGCTATAGAAGAAACAGTCCCGGTCTTCCCAGGAGACATCATAGTTCTCTGCACCGATGGGCTTTTAGACAATGTGTACCCAGCAGAAATCGAGGATGTTCTGAAGCAGGAAAGTATAGAGGGTACTGTAGACCCTTTCCATTTGGCCACCAATATTGCAGTAGACTTGGCGTTGTGGAACTCGCTGGACGAATATGGTTACAGCCCATTCGCAAGAGCGGCTGAGTTGGCTGGGATGAAGCACACCGGGGGAAAGATCGATGATATTACGGTTGTGGTTGCGCACATCGTAGCACAAAATTAGTCTCAATTTTATTTCTCTCTTCCCTTATGTGTAAAGAAAGAAACATTGAGAAAATTAACGAGGATGTCTTTGGGCACAGTTCGTGCAGTGTACAAAATTTTGAAATTGTTAAATATATTGATCGAATGTTTAGTCGCTTTGCTAGCAAATATTGTTTACTACTTTTGCAATATGATATAACTTGATTGATTAAGCTGAATGACTGGGAAGTATATATATAAAACTGGGTAGAATGGTTTGAACTGCTATGTCGCCATCTCTCCACAGATGATAAGCAGAGTATCAGAAGGCTGTTTGCTTAGCCTGTTAGCCAGAGGGGGTGGCCCCTCAAATGGAGGAGGATGGAGCCACCCCTGATATGGTCTTCAAATACACGTGACATAAATGAAAAATAAAATGCCAACCGATATTTTTGCCAAATGATGAACAAATTAACGGAATCAAAACTCTAGACCTTTAATTGTCCAAATTAAAAACTCAAATCCTTACCCTATCACACGGTCAAAACTCAAATTTCAACCATCAAATAACTTTTAAGGAAATGACGTATAACCCCCCTGTTTGCAACCCTAGCTATGAAATTACACCTTTTTGAGGGTAGTATCAGATTAGAACTTTAAACAAAATCTGACCTTTTCCGTGTTGGGTCAAATTGATATGACCTACTTATATTTATTTTCTTCGCAAGATGGGCTAACTTGTTCTTTTGGCTTTTTCTGACTAATACAGTGCGTGAGCGATTCCAATAGGATAAGAATCTCCTGTTATTAGGCTAAAGAGGATTCCAATCCATCACAATATTCCCAAAGACTAACTCATTCCAAGTCGAATGCTATGGACAACCGAAATTCAAAAGGAAAATTTTCCAGGTCAATTGATGTACCAAACAAGCAACTTCATAACAGTTTTCAGCAGAAGTGGAAATTGACTGAAAAAGAAAAAGAAGAAAATTCTTTTTAATCTTGAATATATTGATAATGATCCTTTGCAGGTTTCAACAATGATCCTTAAATCTTGAATATATTGATGATAGGCAAAGTGCAAAAACAAAGATTACAATGTTTTTCGACCTGATTTGAGCAGAGCAACAAGAACCCCTCAGAAAACCAAGGCATCGTATATGTGTAGTTCAAAACAACCGCAGCAGATATAGAGAAGGGAGTGAAAAACAATCAAGATGATCTGAAACAAGCATTCAATTTACCAATGCATATAACCACGCTCGAGTATGATATACTCATGTTGACATCAATCTGCCTGCACAAAAGGTAGAGCATCCGACAACAGAATAACTCCCAAAATAGTGATGCCATGAAAAATCTCTGCATCATCTAACGTTGGGATCCATTATTAACAGGAGCACCCCCCTTGTCAAGCTGTAAGGCTCTAGGATCGAGCGGAATAGTCCCAACCGTTAGAAAACCAGATTCAGCAAACCCATTAACTTTAATGGGTACTGAGCCGACTGTGACAACGTCAACAGATTCAGTATTAGCAATGCCGGTAGGCTTAGCCTCAGCCTCCTTCGGGTTTATGGTGAGTGAACCAATCTTTAAAGTAGATACCATATCATCTTTTAACTCAACTGCAATTTGTTCAGCATTTCCATCTCCGATGGTTGTGCTGGTAACATCAGAATTAGATGAAACTTGCTCAGGAGCAGAGACACCAGTCTTTATCGAGCTGTTTGGACCACTGTTG
The DNA here is from genome assembly GCF_901000735.1 of Corylus avellana. Taxonomy (NCBI): domain Eukaryota; kingdom Viridiplantae; phylum Streptophyta; class Magnoliopsida; order Fagales; family Betulaceae; genus Corylus; species Corylus avellana. Next base: position 8,891,256 of record NC_081541.1, read on the forward strand.
GGCTTGGAAGTTTTTCCATCTTCACTTGAAGGTAGCTCAACAACACTATTTACCTTGCGGGGGGGATCCAATGCAGGTACAAGATAAGGACTTCCAAAGCTTTTGACAAGTAACCTGGCTTTCCCTTCCTCCATGATTTTCTGACGATTTTCATAGTACAGGAAGTCATCAAGTAAAGAGGTCTTCAGTGTGTAATTTTTGAATATTTTCAACATCTCCAGACCTTTCTTATACATTATCTGCACATGAACAATAATTACACAACAAACATTAACTTTTAGGCGATGGAGAAGGAAAAAAAAAAAAGGAAAGACAAGGTAGATATAACTACAAATATCCTATATCAAATGACAAACCCGTGCTCGAAATTCAGGGTAACCCAAATCAAGAAAAGTTGTATATTACTTATCAAAACTCAATGAAGCCATGTTGGGGTTGGCAGCACAGTTCACATTTTACCAGACAGCCCTTTGTAGGACTTTCTTCCATTAAATCTGTATAACATGTTTTCACTATTCTCATAAACTCAACCCACATTATTGACCTTTCTCTTCTTATGATGCCTTCAACTTAAATCCATTTACCAAGCCATCACACGACTTTCTGTCATATTTTATCACCTGTGTAAGCTTTGTAGTTTGCTGTCTAAAAGTCAATGCAATAGCATGCAAGATACGATTCAAATTGGAGGAACCATTTGATGATTACTATAGTAAGGACAATGAAAGTTAAACCTGGTTCTCTATAGGAGCATAGGCCCTTGAATGAAATCAATGAAAGTTACGAAAAATTGACTACAATGAAAGGCGCATGATAAAAATATCCTGATAAAACATTAAATGATAGAACATAGGTGAAGGCTCTTAAAGACCAAGATTTGAACTAATTTATTTACAAGTATTGACCCAGATGTAGTAGAATGGTGAAAAGGGAATAGCTATACCCATATTAGAAACTTATAAATTGTGAAATTTTCTACATAATACAAAGCAATAATGGAATATTCATGAATCAATCAAATATTTCATAAACCATGTTGGTCTCTGATCAGTCCATCGCATCTTAGACATAGTGCAAACCCACTAGAATTGAGCCAACAACACAAACCAAAACAAACTACTTGATAAAAAAATATTAATGTTCTAACCACAGTAGGCTGCCACATTCAAAATACTTCATAGAAGAAGAAGCACAATGCAACACACCCAACAGGTGGACATACCTCTTGTGTATCTCTGCTATTAGTCACTGGCTTGTTCTCATTATTTTCTAAGACAATGTGTCTAAAATTGGTGTTTGGGACATCTTTGATGATGTGCCACTTAACAGGGAAGCTTCCACTCCATTTATCTTGCTGCCAGAAATCCATATCCTTATTGAAGTCAACTGGGCCAACCATCTCTGCAATACCACAGAATTGACCACTTGCATTAACCTGTACAAAAAAACCTAAAATAAGTATGGCCCCTCAAAACAAGAAGAAAAATCCCGACTCAGATGGTTGACAGAGATAGAGAACTTTGAAGTTAAAAATGCTGTTAACAAAAAGCCAACTTGTACAACGATGGAACTCACAGAAAAGAAGAGGAAGATAGGACAGCTTCTAAGCTTCTCTGCAGCTATTCTCCGTGAATCTTCATAAGCACTATCCAACTTCTTGTTTCCGTGGGGTGTAGAAGACCAAACATTATACTTGATGCTCTTGTGAACATCATCCTCACTGTATGATTTTATTACAAAGAACTTTGCATCCACATAATCAACCGGAAATTCATCCTTGTTATACTGATCAGTATAGATAATGATGTTTCCTTGTGTGTTACTATCTCCTGCCCTGGTTGTGTAGGCTTTGACAGCCAGTTGATCTTTCGATCTATTTATTCTAGGGCCCCGATTTTGCTCGCCCAATGCATCTGGGCTTCCAATTACATCATTCAGTGCTCTGCCAACATGGATCTTGGGTCGAATCTTAGCCCCTGCCTGTACATAAGCACTTGATCCAAATCCAGATAAACCATTACCGGCAGGGAGGGTTACTTTCAATTGGTTTTGATGAGATAGAACCTTGCCATTGGAAATGTTATCTACAGAAGGAATTGAGCCAGAGGCACTTCTACCCTGTAATCACGAATGAGGTATCAAAACTATGAAAATAATCCAAGAAAGAGACCAAATAATGAGTACCAGCAGTTTGCCAACTTCAGCATATAATTCGAACTTGACAAATAAACACCTTTACAAGATAATTTCACTTTATGAATGTTTATTATTGCTCTAACTGACCCCTGATATAGGCAAGTTTTATATAGTAAATCTAGCCACCCCATCCTGGCATATATCTTTGAGCAATGATCAACACCATGAGGATGACAAGGGTATGTTTTAATTTAAATAATTCTGTTCTTTACAAGACAACCCCACCCCTACTTGAAACCCTGCAAAAGTCCCTTTTTTGAGAGTAGGGTTGGAAATATTTTGACCTTGACTAAAGGAAAAACATCATACCTGAAGAACATGAGATGAAGCTGGAGTGGCAAAACTACCAGCAGAATGCATCGCAGATTGTTTGCTTGATCCACCACTGGTTCTTGAACTTTCAGATACCCTGGTCAGGGAATTTGTCTGATTTGAAACAGATTTTAGGGAGTTCCTTGGAAAGGATCCAGTAGCCGAACTGAAGTTATGTTTTAAACCTCTTCCTTCAGGTCTATTCATTGATATACCATTATCGTACAAGGAGTCAGCTGAAGTACTAGGGGTAATATCTGGTTGAAAAACAAAGGGTACATAAGCAGGTGAAGAGACTGGGTTCTGATAAGGGGGAACTGTGTAATACTGCTGTGCCCCTACAAATGGACTTTCAACACCTATCATAGCACCAGGTATGTAAGGATTATAAGGGTTGTATGGAGACTGTGCATATCCATAGCTAGGCGGATAATATACATAAGGCGAACTTTCATTTTGGCCACCCTGAAGCAGAGAAATTTGAAGTTCAAAACAACCACAAATGACAAGTTGTCAATTAATAACTCATTGTTTGTAAAGGAGAAAATTTCACTCACCGCGTACTGGATATCAGGACCATCTACACCAAAAATCCTATGGTGGTCCTCCCAATCGACGGGTGCATCAAATCCTGACCACATCCAATGAATAACATGCACAAGTAAGACACTACCAAACACAATCCTAGTCTACAGAAAATAGGGGATATTAGTTTACCTGTACAATAATACCCATAATTGGTGGCAGTTGGATAATACAAGCCCTGATCAACAACAAACTCAGAGGCTCCTTCATTGTACATGGCTTCAATTTGTTCAGGTAGTGGACTCGTAAAGTGCAGGTTGGATTCGGCACCTTGAATCTAAAACTCAAGACAGAGAGATGTTATGGAACATCTACATAACTCAAAAAAAAAAAAAAAAAAAAAAGACACAAAAACTAAGATTCACAAGACCATCTGAGCAAGCATTTGATTAAAGAATTTCTAAAAAACAAGAAATTCAAGCAATTACTAAGAAAGTACCAGATAAGTCTCTGTGTTTCCATGTTCAGAAACATTATACATTTCCATTCCAGGACTGCCACCCCTATAAAAGTTAAAAGAAATAAAATTTCAGCAGCAAACACTACATTTCAACACGTACCACCAAATGAAACGGGCATTACGAGAAACATATGCTGGCCAGATTCAAAACAGTGAATTGCAGACAAGATTTTATAGGAAACACTAACAGCCCACTTCAACTTGTACCTCATAAAGAATAATCAACTTTTCAACTAGCCAGTTACTAAAAGAAGCTCAAGACTTTCATCCAGCTCAAACAACTCCCATAAGAAGGCAATCAGCCCAAATTATGTAGCAAAGCTAGAGGGGGTTTGCATAGATAGAGAAACCCAAGACCAATTCCAGACCAAACAAGGCTTCCAAATGTTTCCTATTGAATCAATAGGACTTGGTGATCCCTTAATAGCACAAACACTTACCCTAGATAGATCCACTTCTGAATTCAAAACAGCTCAGCACCTCCATCAGTATTAGGATCCTCTTGATTTTGCCATCTCATCATTTACCACGTCTAATAGATCCTTAATTTTTCTTTAATTCATTCTAACTCACTAAGTTATACGTCAATGTGGCAAAATCTGAACCATTTAATAAAAAATAATAGTTATGGTTTTAAGAACCCAAAAGTGGAGTTATTCATAAGAAAAAGAAAAAAAAAACAAAAGTGAAGTTACTCTATAGGATCCTGATCCCCTCCATACCGGAGTATTGAATCATCGTTGGTATGGAACTTAGAATAGCTGAAACAAGCTACTAAATAGCATATTCTAGCAAACACCGCCAATGAATACCCAAAAACAAAATCCAAGTCTTAAATGACCTCCTACAGCTTCCAACAGCTATCTATACGAAAAGACACAAACACAAACAAGTAATACATAGATTCTTACACACAAATATATATATATATATATATATATATATATATATATATATATACACACACGTTTTTCTATGCATATTCGGCCTGAGCTAACCAAAGGAGTCAGAAACAGCAAATAGAAACCTGTCAGGCACAGAAATTTGATTTGAAAATCCAAAATAGCTTAGCAATCCGATGATTTAAATATCAATTTCGCATAAAAATAACAAATCTGCCTCACAAATCTACAGAACAAGATCGCCACCTCTCAGATTGACCCTCTAATAGTCAGAACTCATACGCAAACCAACAATAAAACGCAAAAGAAAAAAGAAATCAATAACTGAGCTAGAACGCTTTCATTTCCGCAGTGTACCGGAACCCAATCAATACAACTACAAGGGTAGAAAAGAAAAGTAAAAACAAAAGCTGAGTAGCGAAGGTTATTACCAGAAAAAATAAGAGTAGCTGAATCAGGCCATGGTCGACCTAGAAAGTTGTTCAAGAGGGAAATTGTAGAAATTAGAGTGAGAAGAGGGAGGTTTCTGCAACATTTTTTGTGCGAAGTGGAAGCACCTAAGAAACCCTAACCATTAAGGGAAAAGGAAGACTTGAAAAGAAGGCGGTTGAAACTACAGAGAGAGGGGAAAGAGATTCGCTCTCGATACGAAGCGTTTTAGGGGAATTTTGTGTGACGAAAGTGCCCCTGAGAGGCTTCAGAAGTATCTAGATTGCCATTTAGAGATCTTATTGGAAAACACAAACTAAACGGCGGGTCCTGATTTCTCTCGTGCTACGGGAGCTGTCATGGTTTGCATTGACCGTCTAATCAGGTTTCACCCTGGAGCAATACGCTCCTTATTCATCACCTCGGTTCAAGGCTACCGGAAGTCTATAAATATATAATAATAAATGTTGCATCAATATTACCCCCCTTTTTTTTTTCTTTCTTTTTTTTAATTTCATCTCGTAAATTAATCATTAGATTTGTAAATTTTGTATAATATTATAAAATAAATATGGGCAAATTATTGACACCAAGGACTTCTCATAAATAATAGGAACGGTGAAGTGAAGTTCTTGTACGTTTGGTAATTTATAAGGTGCTTTTATTGAGTAATTTTAGAAATTTCTCTGGTATCTCTCCAAAAATGAGGTAACTTTTTAAAATTATCATTTGATTAAAATTCAATAATGATCAATCACAAGTCCAATGGTAATTTTAAAAATAAAATTAATTTTAAATATTTATGAATATAATATTTTTAATTATTTTGTTAATTTTTTGCTGATAAAAAGCATTGTAGCCTACGTTGGTGTATAACATTTAGAGCATGTTTGGAATTGCATTTGATAAATAGAACTTTTAAGTCAAAAAGAACTTTTGGGCAAAAGCTTCATTTTTAAACTTTTGTTAAAAGTGTTTTTTTGACCATTTTTAGGCTTTTTGAACCATTAAAAGCGTTTTAAATTTTTGTTACCAAACGTGTACTTTTTTTTTTCAAACGAATTTTTTTAATGTTAAAAGTATTTTTACACCCCTAAAACGCATTCTCAAACATGCACTTATTCTTTACTAACTTATTCATATATTTTGCTCATTCTAGTGCCACTCATTTTCGACCAATAAATTCTGCCAATTGGAAACTTTAATGACATTTAATGATGGCAATAATACAAAAACAATGTTACAAAGTCATTTGACTAGGTTGTACTCAAATTAGACGTGGATTTGACTTAGGTGCGATAAAAAAGAAATTAAAAAAAAAAAAAAAAAAATTTACATGAAATTTTTTATAGTTTTTTCTACTGTCCAAATTGAATTTTAAGTTTGTATTGAACACCATATTTGTAGAATTTGTATATGGGTTCTAAACGCTCTTATGCATATCGAAGTAGTGATGGCTGAAACAATCATTGGATAAAAATTGGATGACAATCATTGGATGAAAGTCTCAAAGCTTTATTTTCTATTTTTATTTTCTATTTTTAAAAAGTAGTGATTAAAGTGATCATGATGGGAACTCAAAACTGAACAGACATTATATATAATGCTCTTATTACATGTTACCACCCTTTAAAAATATTTTCTATAGGTTCCATTTCCACTTGAAAAATTATAAATATATAATTGTGGCCACTATGTTCAAAGTTATTACTGTGCTGGCGACATCTATTACTGTTAAAGTCATTATTGTTGTTATTTTCACTGTTGCTCTTTTGTCTGCTGACACTACAGTGCTGCGACGAATCTGCTTTTATTGATGTACTTTTGCGAGTATTAACTTTTGTGCTTATTACTCCTTTATTCGCTCCAATCTTACTCTTAATTTTATTTTCGCACAACATTCCTGCAAGTGTGGATTACCGCCTGAATTCCTCTTCCCATCATATATATATATATATATATATATATATATATATATATATTGCACGCTGATAACCATAAAAAAGTCGGGATATGATTTCAGAAACATCAGATTATGAGATAAGTCATTGAGAGGGGAGATTTTTCACTGCAGTTAAAAATTTGCTTGTTAAGTGTTTTGAAAAGTTATTTTTGTGCTTTTAGATTTGAAAAGGTTTTAGCGTGACAAAGGGTTGAGAAGCATTTTCGGTGAAATTTGCATTTGAAAAAATGTTTTGGGTGGAGCTTACAGAAAACATTGTTTGATAAACTTGTTTAAAAATGTTTTGTGTTTTAAAAAAACAAATTATGAACATGTTTATTTTGAAAAAACACATGCTTATTTTTCAAGTCAAAAAAAGTAGCTGTGCGACCACTTATAACCTATTGGGTATTTGGGTGGCTCACGACACTCATCCCTTTAATTAGTTTAGAGTGGCCACGCGGCCACTCTCATATGGCGTGCACACCTAAATTTTGTCAGGGTGGTCGCGTAGCCACTTATCTTGATGGATTAAATGCTCAATCACCTTTTAACCTAAGTAGAGGTGGCCACACAACTACCCTTAGCTAATTAGGGTGATTGCATAGCCACCCCTATTTAGCCGAAGTAATCATGTAATCACCTTCTCTCATATGTTAGAGGTAATCATGCGACCACTTCTATTTTTTTTAATTTTCATTATTTTGTAATTAATCAGTCTTTTTTTTTATAAGTATTTTGTAATTAATCAGTCATTCCCTACACTAGGAAAAAATAAGTAATTGTTTTCTCAAAATATTTTATAAAAAGGTGTAATAACCTTTTAAAAGGTGCAATGTGTTTTGTTATATGAAAGTAATGTGTTTTGAAAATTTTATTAAATATTTTGGGAAAAGTGTGCTCTTGTTTTTTATAAACAAAAGAGTTTAGAAAAGTTTATGAAACATAGCCTTGGTAAACATTGTGTTGCATAACCAATTTCAAAGCTTGAATCTGCCCGAGAGATGGAAACACAAGTAAACTAAAAGCCTTTTTTCCCCTCCCCAGTTTCCCATATTGAAAAAAAAAAAAAAAAAAAAAAAAAAAAAGAGCCTAAACTCTAATTGAAGCTTTTCCCTTTGATACAATTCAAAATGATTGCCAGGCATGAAACTGTTAAAAACTTCGATTGTTACATGGTAATATACTAATATACAGTGTAAACCACACACAAAGTCCTCAACACTAGTAACAGATGCTATCTCTTACTGGTTTAAATGTTACATCAAATGAATAAAATAAAAAATAATTTGGTGAAAGACGGCAAACTTTTCTGCGGCCCAATCTTCAGGAAGCAATATGCAGAAAGGTGTCCTGTATATTTAAGATAGAAAATATTATCAGCCAAGGGAAATGCTGACATGGGTGTGGAGCCAATGAGATTTAATAGCATGAATTTATTCTTACATTACCTCAGCTAAATATTACAGTTCAGGGAGATCATGAGACACATGCACTTCTTCATTGAATATCTTGCATGTCATTTTTGCTTCTTCGCAGCCTGCTCATCAACAAAGTTGACAAAAGTAAGAAGAGGAAAATCAAGGATACAACGAACTGGAGCATAACAACATAACATACTTTCTGCAGCATCTTCTCACACCACTTCTTCAAGAAAGCATTTGTTAAGTAAATTACATACACAGATCAAGACAAACACGTATTTTAAATCACAATATCGTGCCGGTGGAAGCTGGTATTATATGAAAAATGTAGCAAAGAACTTGTATGCTTTGATAGGTGTCTTAGACTATTGCTGGTGATATTGGCATTTGCTTTATATGGACATCTATAACAACAAATCACACATGCCCTACTGTAAGTCAAGCAGAAACATATATGTAAAAGAAGAACCCACTATAGGAAGAAATTGGACTATGATAGCTGTTATTATGCATCCAAGTTGATAACAAACAATATCATCTACACTGAATGAAAGATAAGAGAGAAAAAAAAGTTGACTTCAATAAAAGAATCTTTCAAGACCATAATGCAGCAATTCAATCTAAATGTAATCAAATAAAATGATTTAAATTTGTTAAGTCCATCATGCCAATTGTGATTTTAGATAGAGCGCCTTACAGAAAAAGATAGAATCATAAATAGTTAAAAACAAAGATCAAACCTTTTGGAGTTTCATCAAGACAGTATCTTCAAATGCAGCATAACCAGCCCCAACCAAAGTACTTAGTCTATCAGGTTCTGTGGATCTTGGGGCACTTGGAGTCTCAGCTGCCATTGGTGGTTGAAGAGGTAAAACTAGCAATGGATTAGAAAGATGACCACACACACTTCCTGTAGCGGCAACCTAGCAAAAAAAAAAAAAAACCCAACATAAGTACTTCCAAAAGAACCAAAAATAAACACTACAAGTTCAGAGGATAAATATAGCATGATCATCAACTCACTGCCGCATCTTTAGTTGCCATTACAACAAGTGCAGAACCTTTTTTCTTGGAACTTTTAATGACAACATCTTCCACCTCACCAAACTTCGAAAACAACTCTCTTAACCCCTCTGCAGTGTAATCTTCACCAACCTTCTCCCATGAAACTTTAAGCACTCTCTCCTTATCCACCCTAGCCCCAGTAGTCTCCGTACCCTCCTTCCTAGCTCCTGTTGACTCTCTACTTGTAGCCGATGCCATATTTCCACCTTTATTTGTGCGCATTGCTCGTATTCTTGCAATCTCTTCTCTCAGCTTCTTGGCAATTCTCTCCTCCTCTTCTCGTTCTTTTGCAGCAGGGTCAGCAGCAAAAGCAGCCCGCTCCCTTTCTTCAAGGTCAGAAACCATCTTTTGTCGCTTGGCATCACGCTTGGAACTCCGCTCTGACTGGCGACGTTGCTGCTCACGTTTAACCCGTAGAAGATCATCAAACAACTTCCTAGCTTTTTCATCCTTGAGAATGTCATAGGATGTCTGAAGCCTTTGAAAATCAGCAAGGGCTTGTTTATCGCCCGGCCTCTTGTCCGGGTGCAACTCCAGAGCTTTTGATCTGTATGCCTTTTTAATGTCATCCACGCTAAGCTTGGCGCCTTCCTCACCTGAGGGCAGCCCGAGAACAAGATAATGATCTACATCAACATCCATATCTTATGATGCAGCTAACTATGCAGATCTGCATGTGAAAAGGATCATATCAGTCTCAGCTTCTGTACAGTTTTAGGAAGAAATATATGAATGTATCTAAAACCAATTACAATGCCGGGCAAATTTAAGGTCTCTAATATACTGGGTTATTTTCAAGATTGTATTGACCCCTCAAACTTTCTTGCTTCTACTTATTAGCATCAATATAACAAGGATTCATTACATTTTACCCACCTGTGCTTTGGGTCGATTTCAAGTTGTCAACCCGCAGTTTAAATTTTTTTACTTATGCACATGAGGTCATTACAATCTGAGCATATTAAAGGATAAATTACAATTTATCCTGCAAACTAACAGTCTATTTGCACTTCGACCTTCAAACTACAACTCACTGCAACTTGGACCTACAAACTACTAAAATATTCCAAATTACCCCTTCTGTTAGATTTAGATGGAAAACGTCACATGTGACCAGAACATGCGCCTCAGCCATTTTTATATAACTAATTTTGCCCTGTATGAAACGACACCGTTTTAGTAATCGTGAGATTTTTGACAAAAAAAGCAAGGACAGAAGGGTGGCCGTGCCATCACCCCTTTGCTTCATATGGGGGCGACAGCAGAACCACCCTCTCTGTTCTGTTAGGAGTGGCTCTCCTCTCTATAACCATTACTAAAACAGTCTCATTTCATACAAGGGTAAATTAGTGACGTAAAAATAGCTCAAAAGCCCGTGCTAGTCTCGTGTGACATTTTCCATTAAAACTAACAGTCAAATCTGACACAAGGGGCAACTCAAAATATTTTGGTTGTTTATAGGCCTGAATTGCAGCGAGTTGTAGATTGGAGGTCAGTGCAAATGGGGCGTTAGTTTAGTGGGTAAAGTGTGCTTTACCCTCTATCAAAATTATAAACCAAAAACAAATACAATTAGGTATCTTTAAATAAAGTGCAACTTTTTATCAAAAAACAAAAAACAAAAAAAGTGCAACTTTTTAGAATACATACTGATAACTTAAACTCGGCCAAGACCAAAGCAATTTTATCCTACTGTAAACATGTTGAGTTCAGTTGCCCTTCCAACTAATGAATTCTAAATTCTTGTTTGATTGGCTTAAATCATTACACTAATTATTCGATAAACATTAAAAAAAGAAAACAAAATAACATTATACAAAGTAGAATTATAGAACCATAGAAATTGGATAATTCTACACAAATATCAGATCCAACACCTAGAGAATTACTGCAAAACATCAACAAGAAACTTTTGTATACAAACAACACTAACAATTCCAGCTTAAAGGAGATTTAAAAAGAATAACCAACTTTTCAAGTAGTCAGTTACTAAAAGAAGCTCAAGACTTTCATCCAGCTCAAATAACTCCCATTAGAAGGCAATCAGCCCAAATTATGTAGTAAAACTAGAGGGGGTTTGCATAGATAGCAAAACCCAAGACCAATTCCTGACCAAATAAGGCTTTGAAATATTTCCTATTGAATCAATAGGATTTGGTGATCCCTTAATAGCACAAACACTTGCTCACCCCAGATAGATCCGCTTCGGAATTCAAAACAGCTTAACACCTCCATCAGTATTAGGAACCTCTCGATTTTGCCATCTCATCATTTAACACCTCTAATAGATCCTTAATTTTTCTTTAATTCATTCTAATTCACTTAGTTATACATCAATGTGGCAAAATCTGAACCATATGATAAAAATAATAGTTATGGTTTTAAGAACAAAAAAGTGGAGTTATTCATAAGAAAAAAGAACCCAAAAGTGAAGTTACTCTCTAGGATCCTGATCCCCTCCATACCGGAGTATTGTACCAACAACGTTGGTATGGAACTTAGAATAGCTTAAACAAACTACTAAACAGCCTATTCTACCAAATACTGCCAATGAATACCAAAAACAAAATCCAAGTCTTAAATGACCTCCTATAGCTTCCAACAGCTATCAATACCAAAAGACACAAACACAAACAAAAAAAGAAAGAAAGAGTAATTTCATCAAACACATGAGGTAGCTTGAACATTCACAACCATCTGCAAACTTAAATAAAACACAATTCGAGAATGTTAACAAACAAAACCAGCCACACACACAAAGGAAAAAAAAAAAAAACCAAATGACCCTTTTGAAACATACGACTCACTTAGATTGAAGATAGCAGACACAATTTCCGTACTTTACGAATCGCCTTCGGGGGCTATGAGAAACAGAGCAGACTTGGAAATATCTCTGAGATTGAAAGGAAAACCTCAAAAAAAAAAAAGAATTGGAAGCGAACTAATTCGAAGAAAGAAACCTGAACTAAAAGATGAAGTTTTTCTGTGGCCGAGTGAACTTCTGCAATTTGCCAAGACAAAATTTTCAATGGGCTGCCCACTGTTTTTTTTTTTTTTTTTTTAAAAAAAAAAAAAACAGAAGAAGCAAAAATTGACGCGGCGCCAGCCGTGGAGGCGCTTCCGGTGGATGGAAGATAAGAGATGGCGACCAGAGGCGATGAGCCTCGTTTTGAGGATTTTGGAGTTTTACTTTTAGGGCATTTGAAACTTTTAACGCGGATGATGACGTGGTTATTGTAGAGCCGTTGCTTGAAATGGACGGCTTCGATTATAACCATTGCTACCATAGTAATTCTTAAGAATTGCCGTGGATCCAGATCCGTTGAAACTACTAAGAGAGGGGAAAGAGATTCGCTCTCGATACAAAGCGTTTTAGGAGAATTTTGTGTGACGAAAGTGCCCCCGAGAGGCTTCAAAAGTATCTAGATTGCCATTTAGAGAGCTTGTTGGAAAACATAAACTAAAGGGTTAATTACACTTTATCCCCCTAAAGTTTAAGCCGATTTTCAATTCGACTCCCAATGTTTCAATTTTTACAATGCACCCCACTAAAGTTTAAAATTTTTTCAATTCGACCTATCTGTGAGTCACAGCCATCTTCTCTGACGGAAATGTGATCACGTGACTCGCACGTGATCATTTATGCTGATTCCTTCCCCAAAATGCCCCCAACCCACACGCACATCAAAACCCAAGTCCACGTCTTCTCCATTTCTACCTTCACCTTCCAGACTTCAACTTATCTCTCTCTCTCTCGTGTAAATTTACTCTTCCTCAGATTTTCTCCCTTCCTTTCCCTACGCACACTCTTCTCTTTAAATTCTCCTCCCCATCCACGCAAGCATTCCTCAGTAGAAACTTACAGGGGAAAGATAAGAAACAAAGCTTTATTTACAGAGTCAAGAAACAGGGGAAGTAAAAAAGAAAGAAACAAAGGATTTTTTTTTTCTTTCCTTGGATTTTCCTGCATGGGTTCTTGCAAAGAGAAAAGGGAAAAACCAGCGAAGTGTGTGTGGGTTAATGGGCCTATTATTGTAGGTGCTAGACCATCTGGTCTAGCTGCCTCTGCTAGCCTCTTTGTGATTCTTGAGAGAAGCAACTGCATAGCTTCTCTATGGCAGCACAAAACTTAGGACTGCCTCAAACTCCACCTCCCCAAACAATTCTGCGCCCTTCCATTACTATGCTCCCTAGAAGAACGCCCGTACTGGATAGGTCGTAGCAAGGGATCAAAACCGATTTCAACATGTCCTTGAGCGTCAAGATACGGTTGCTCTTGGTGAAAGCCTCTTTCATCGCTTTCTCTAGACCGGCAGAGGACACGCCCGTAGGGCTAGCGGAGCCTCTGAAAGAAGCCATCACCGCCGCTAGAGCTAGAACCAGAGGAGGAGCGGTAAAATCTCTTCCCCTGTTCAGCGAGAAACCTCCACGTGTCCTTGGCCTTGAAAATCGGATGGCTCTAGTCCTTCGTGGGGAAGAGCATCGCTGTGAAAATGCCTCCGACGCCGGAGCCGGTGGAGACGTCAAAGTGATCGGTGATTCTGGCATCCGGGTTGACGGATTTCAATTTGAGCGTGTGCTCCAAATATGCCAGATCTTTGCCAGAGAGAATACCTCACATGCCCGCGCCATCATTGTTGAGAATGCAGATTTTGCCTATCTAGTTCTTGATCGTTGAGATGCCATTATCGGCAGTGGCCGGTTGGGACTGAACTTGAGACAGAGCTTCGGTGGGCGCGGGAGCAATGGGCTTGGGGATCCAAAGCTTCTGATCGTCATAGATAGAAAGAAGTTGAAGTGAGAAAATTTAAAGAGAAGAGTGTGGGTAGGGAAAGGAACGGAGAATCTTAAGAAGATGTGCGTGCGGGTTGGGGGCATTTTGGGGAGGAAATCAGCATAAGTGATCACGTGCGAGTCACGTGATCACATATCCGTCAAAAAAGACGGTTGTGACCAACGGATAGGTCGAATTGAAAAAAATTTAAACTTTAGTGGGGTGCATTGTAAAAATTAAAACATTGGGGGTCGAATTGAAAATTGGCTCAAACTTTAGGAGGGTAAAGTGTAATTTTCCCTAAACTAAACGTCCACCTTCGTCTGCAGCTATCGGATCTCCGACCGAGGTAATTTCCTTGTTAGTATCAAATCTGGTACGAAAATAAAGAAATAATAGGCGTCAAGCAGGGTTGACGGCTATGTGGCCCTCACGGTGGGGACATGATTTCTCTCGTCTTACGGGAGCTATCATGGTTTGCACTGACCGTCTAATCAGGTTTCGTGGAGTTCTTGTTCGTTCGTAATAACTACTGGTTTGTCCCTAAGGAGTAACTCAATCGACTGGAACTCTCAGTCCATTCACGTCCATTATACCCCTCACACTTCAGAGATTTACCTGTTTGGTGCTGGCGACTACTCTCGACTACTCCTCCCCAGCTTAGTTATATATTAGGTCTGTTGGACGGTTATCCCTCATCCACTGAGTTGCCGACACTTCCTCGCGACCAAATGCCCCACCAGCTTGTCCTTTAAGGTGCCTATCTTATTAGCCAATTTTTCAAGGCACTGCGCCGTTATTGTGAGCAGTTGAAATCAAACTATAAATAAAACTACAAGCATCTGTATTATTGAATATCAACATCTAATAGTTGCAGTAGATTGCAAGTAAGGATCATCATCGGTAATTATTGCAATTCAATATAGTTTATTCATCAGTCAATGGTCACTCTATTGAACCCATACTAAACACTTTTTATAACCCAATAGGCTAAACCCCTATTTATTACTCTTAATCATTATTATACAAAGACAGTAAAGCATTGGATGTTAATACTGTAAAATATATATATATATATATATAATATTATAAACATATTTATATAAAGTCATATGCATATTGTCTATAGGATCAATAATTTCATTTATTAAGATAAACATTTCAGTGCCTTATTATTGAATAAGTTAATTAAAGTCTTTACATATATTTTATTCTATTTTTTAAAAACCAAATAAGCACCACACACACTCAAACACAACCGGGTCACCCATCAAGCCAGTCTAACCAAGACACCATCTTAAACTCAATTTCATCAAAGACCTAATTTAGCACCAACTGAAACAGCCACTGTGAGACAGGCTCTACCCTAAACAACAGGGGAATCAACTACACTCAATCTTCAATACCCCATTCGGTTATCTTTACATAGCACCCAAAACTCAGTACAAACCCCTCCAAAACCACTTACACAACCAAACAGACTACCATAGAATACATCCCCAAAACTCACCAATTCGGCCAAACTCCATCAAAACAGAGATGATCCACATGCCCCTCATCTCTATTCGGCTACAACAGCAAACACCCTCAAAATTAACCCAAAACCTTTAATCAAAATCACAAAACAAACCCTCTCCCAAAGAACCTAAATCAAACACTAGAAAATTACCACAATTAAATACCCAACAATCAATAAGAACAGAAACGCAACACCAATCCCATAGAATAGAAAATCAAAGGCTCAAGGAGATGAAATTACCTATGATGCAACCCATGAATCAATCGGCCAATCCATCCCAAAAGAAACCCCAAAATCTACCCATAAGCTTCTCGGTCTCCTCTCTCTGTCACTTCGCCTATTTCTCTCTCACGCTCTCTGTTTCAGACTCTCCCTCACTCATCAATCTCTCTCTCGCCCAACTCGGAAAAAAGAGAAAGAGAGAGGAGCTTACCTTGAGCACGACGGGAGAGCGAGAGCGAGAGAGAAAGATAAAGATAAAGACAAAGAGAGGAGTTTACCTTGAGCACGATGGAGGCAAGCGGTCTGCAGAGAGACGCCGTGTGGCACCGTAGTCTGCCGAGAGTGAGAGAGAGAGAGAGAGAGAGAGAGAGAGCTGAAGAGGAGGGAATAGGCTGCCGAGCGATAGAGAGAGATAGCGGGAGAACGAAAAAAAAAAAAAAGGGTGGGAATAAGTTTTTGGGTAAAAGAAAGAGCAGGTATAAGATAAATAATAATAAAAACAAGGAAAAGTCTATATAGCTCCTTAATTGACAATGAAGCCGTTAACAGAAACCAAGCTACCCGATTTTTTTATTTTGAATAAGTAGAACCGAAACCGGTTATACAATAATCGACTGGATCTAGTTGTCAGTTATACGGACTATGTAATCGATTTTTTTTTTTAAAAAAAAAAACATTTTGGGCTTATTTTAGGTATTGAATCTAATTTTTGGGCTTATTTGAAGTATTGAATCTAATTTTTATGCTTAATTTAACAATTTTTTGCCATTAAAAAAAAAAAAGTATTTTTATCCTAATAAGTTGGGCTTTGTTGTGATTGTTAAAAAAATCCCTAAAAACATCCTTTAAAAAAAATGTTTTTGGTTTTTTGGGTCTAAAAAAATAAAAATCCAATGATTAAAAATGTCTTAAAACTTCATTGTTTAAAAATGCCCTTAAAATCAATGTTATAAATGCCATAAAAATTTCAATGTTTAAAAATGCCCTAAAAAAATTAAAAATAAAAATAAAAAATATTATTTTATATATATATATAGCTGGTTACTCAGTTATAATTGTGTGCCAAAACTGGAACCAAGTACTCGGTTAGCAATTTTTTCCAACCGGTTATCGGTTGGTATCCGGTTTTTTTTGACACCCCGATTGACAATGTCCTCAATGTAGCACCCCAGATTTTTAAAGTCTTATTTTAGAGATATTAAATTGATGCTATGATTATATTAATATTCATATTAGGTAATGGCATTTACTTTGAGGTTGAGATATTTATTGATGATATTAGGTAATAATATTTATTCTTGAGGAATTTATTAGATCTTATGAATATTATTGGAATGAATATTGATTTGAGGTTATTATATCATGATGATGATTTTATTTTGATTATTTTATTGGGAGATTTAAGAGATATGATAATTGATGATTGATTGGTATAATTTTGAGTATGATTGTAATAATTGGTGATTGATTTTATGAGTAAGGAATTTGTGGGATTCAGATTATTAAGGGAAATTAGGTGAGAATAATATTTAATATTTTATTAGATTTGTTTTTAATAAATTGGAGTGAAACCTAACTTTCACGCCTACTTTTCCCCAATTTTCTCACCTGCTCCCACTTTTTCTTTCTTATTTTTTTTTATTCAAACCTAAACTTTGAATTCAAACCTAAACTTCTTTCTTATTCCTTTTTATATTCTTATTTTATATTATTTTTTTCTTTTCTCCTTTTCTCCCTCTGCCGACAACTCTCACCTACTCCCACTCTTTCTTTCTTATTCCTATTTTTTTATTCTTATTTTATATTATTTTCTTTCTTTTCTCCTTCTGCCGACAGCTCTCACCTGCTCCCATTTTTCTTCTTTCTCTTTTAGTCCTTCCTTATTTAAATGCCTCATTCATACATAAGAGAGGAGAGAAACCGAGAGTGAGATGGAATTTAAGACAGAGAGTTAAAGAGGAAGAAAGAGAGTTTGGGAGAGAGAGAGAGAGAAAGTCAGTGAAGGGATTGTTATGGGTATGGACCAACTGCAGCAGAACGGGTTTCAAGTAATTACCTTTGATGATCCATTCATGTAATCCACTGTAAGTATTCTTACTTACTGAGTATGATATTGATATCCAATAATACGGATTTTTGTGGTTTTATAACTTGTCTAGCATTTTGCTATATATGATTCAACAATGATTTATATTGTCGGAAATCAATTGACTCACTACTTCACAGTTTTTTGTAGTGCTTGCAGGAATGGAAAATCAATGTAATTATGCAGTTGTGATTAGAGATTCATATTGAGATGTACAGAGATTCCAAGTTGGTTAAGTTTTGTCTAGAGTTTAGACTGTCGGATAGATCTGTATAAATGCCTTGTACGACATAGCTTTGGGTATTTTTGTATAAAGAAAAGTATTTTAACAGTATTTTTTTGTATTGATAGTTACAGTTTTCCGCTATAAGAGATTGTTACAAAATATTTTGAATAAAAAAAAGACTGCTCATAGCTTCAGTCTAGAGGTAAGTAAATTCACTACCCCTTCTAAAGTTACTTCATGTCATGCTATTTATTTATTCTTGTGTTAAACTGTAAATGATTATTTTATTTACGTATTATAAAGTTATGTTGCATGCATGAATGATTTCTAAATGAATTATCTAGAAAGTTTCTATTTCTTTAAACGCTTTCTAAGTACAACAAATTTATATTTGAAAAGGTTTTCATTTTAAGAAAAGAAAGTTGAGAAATGATGATGATTATAAGAAAGAAAAATGATGATAAACCCTCCTACATGTTGCCCTAAGATGCATCAAAAGAAGTACAAAGAAAAGTACAAGAGATGAGATAAATGTTTATGAAATGAGGGCACATGTATGGAGGAGAGTATTTTTGGCCCTAAGATAAGTAAAGATGAGAGTTCGGTACCGATACTCGGATGGAGGCGAAACCACTGAAGGAGGCTATGCCAGAAGGTGGTATTCCATCAACAGACCGTTGAGTGCACCAAGAAAAGAGTTAATTGACGGTCGGGCATGGCTGAGGCCACAGTTCAGTGCCATGGTCACAAGGACCCGCAACCCTCGTGCACAGGGGTAATAGTGTACATGGGCCCTATTATGAGAAAATGATACTATATTTTCAACGATGATATGCTATGATGATTTATAATGATTATTTATAATGATGCATTATGATGATGATTTATAAAGATGATTTACAACGATGATCTATTACTAGATGTAATAGTATGTATATGTTACGGGAGATGCAACCGTACATACAGATATTATTATGGCTAGAATTATATTTATTTGCGAAAACGATTTTCAAAACTGAGAACAAGGAGTAAAACTATTTATGGTTGTGGATTTTACTTGCTGGGCCCCCTTGGGCTCATTCAGTTTTATTTCTTGTTTTCAGGTAGAAAGGATGCTGGAATAGGAGGCCGGAATGGGGTGGGAATAATTATTAATTTTCAAAGTCTTTTCATATAAGTTATTGTAATGATACGATATTCCGCAACTAAAGTTTAATGTTTTCTAATTTCGCTTGTAATAAAATCTCTTGAAAAATGTTTTATACATTTTTTTGTATCCTTTAAAATCAAGTACTCTGATAGACCTTATAGATCTTTGCAAGAACTTTTGTTGTAAAAGAAGAAAAGTGGCAAACTCAGCCTTAACGGGCTGGGGATGTTACACTCAAAGCTAGCAAAAGATAAAAATACCCTTATATATTTCTCAATAAGACAAAAAAAAAAATCTATAAATTCAAAAAAAAAAAATTAAAAAAATTTTTTAAAACAAAAATTTTAATTTTAAAAGAACGGGTTTTTTTTAAACGAAAATTTTTAATTTTTTTAAACGAATATATATATATTTTTAAAACATAATTTTTTATTTGAAAAAAAAAAAAAACTTTTTTTTTTAAAAAAAAATTTTGTTTTAGAAAACGAAAATTTTTATTTTCTTAGACAAAAATTGTTAATTTTTTATTTAAAAAAGTTGTAAAACAAAACAAAATTTTTTAATTTTTATAACAAAAAAAAATCAAAAATTTTTAATTTTTTCCTTATAAAAAGGTTTTTTAAAAAAAAAATTTAAATTTGCCACCCTTTGGAATTTTTTTCTTTTTTTTTTTTAGATTTTTTCTATAAGTCTAAGTGTTTTTTTACTAATAGTAGTTTCGTCATTGGATGAACATTGACAATTTTTAGTAGTTTTGAGGGACATTGTCATACTTAAAAATCTTGGAAGAATATTGTCAATTGAATTGTAGTTTTATAAGAGCTTGTGGACTTTCCAACCAACTAAAAAATTGTTGTATGAACAGTCCCGCTACATGTAGCGGGTTCACAAATGCTCAAAATATATATTTTGCTTCTTTTTTTTTTCTTTTTTTTTTTCTTTTTTTCAAATATGATTGGCCATTTTAAATAAAAATCTTATTTAGCTACTCCATTGTGAGTGCTCTTATACTTTTTAAGTTTTTTACCAAGCATACTATCTTTTCATTTGGCATAACTTTCTATGCAATAAAAATATTTTTAAGTTATTTATCGATCTCAAATTGACTCTAAAATTGTAGATTTTTTTAAAAAAAAAACATTTTTTAAGCTTTTTCTGTAACATCCCCAGCTTGTTAAGGCCGAGTTTGCTACTTTCCTTCTTTCACAACAAAAGTTCTTGCAAAGATCTATAAGGTCTATCAGAGTACTTGATTTTGAAAGATACGAAAAATGCATAAAACATTTTTCAAGAGATTTTATTACAAGCGAAATTAGAAAAAATTAAACTTTAGTTGCGGAATATCATATCATTACAATAACTTATATGAAAAGACTTTGAAAATTAATAATTATTCCCACCCCATTCCGGCCAGCATCCTTTCTACCTGAAAACAAGAAATAAAACTGAATGAGCCCAAAGGGGGCCCAGCAAGTAAAATCCACAACCATAAATAGTTTTACTCCTTGTTCTCAGTTTTGAAAATCATTTTCGCAAATAAATATAATTCTAGCCATAATAATATCTGTATGTACAGTTGCATCTCCCGTAACATATACATACTATTACATCTAGTAATAGATCATCGTTGTAAATCATTTTTATAAATCATCATCATAATGCATCATTATAAATAATCTTTGTAAATCATCATAGCATATCATCGTTGAAAATATAGTATCATTTTCTCATAATAGGGCCCATGTACACTATTACCCCTGTGCACGAGGGTTGCGGGTGTAGCAACCCAGATTTTTAAAGTCTTATTTTAGAGATATTAAATTGATGCTATGATTATATTAATATTCATATTAGGTAATGGCATTTACTTTGAGGTTGAGATATTTATTGATGATATTAGGTAATAATATTTATTCTTGAAGAACTTATTAGATCTTATGAATATTATTGGAATGAATATTGATTTGAGGTTATTATATAATGATGATGATTTTATATTGATTATTTTATTGGGAGATTTAAGAGATATGATAATTGATGATTGATTGGTATAATTTGGAGTATGATTGTAATAATTGGTGAAATAATAGGATAGTAAATGGTAGGTATAAGGATGGTAGAATAAGAAGGTAGAATAGGGTTGGTAGAATAGTATAGGGTTGGTAGAATAGTATAGGGTTGGTGAAATAGTATAGGGTTGGTGGAATAGTATAGGGTTGGTGAAATAGT
>NC_081541.1:8912876-8986314 GCF_901000735.1 Corylus avellana
GTTGGGAATAATTATTAATTTTCAAAGTCTTTTCATATAAGTTATTGTAATGATATGATATTCCGCAACTAAAGTTTAATGTTTTCTAATTCCGCTTGTAATAAAATCTCTTGAAAAAAAAAATGTTTTACGCATTTATTGTATCTTTTAAAATCAAGTACTCTGATAGACCTTATAGATCTTTGCAAGAATTTTTGTTGAAAAAGAAGAAAAGTGGCAAACTCAGTCTTAACGGACTGGGGATGTTACAGCGGGTCCTTGTGACCATGGCACTGAACTGTGGCCTCAGCCATGCCCGACCGTCAATTAACTCTTTTTCTTGGTGCACTCAACGGTCTGTTGATGGAATACCACCTTCTGGCATAGCCTCCTTCAGTGGTTTCGCCTCCATCCGAGTATCGGTACCGAACTCTCATATTTACTTATCTTGGGGCCAAAAATACTCTCCTCCATACATGTGCCCTTATTTCATAAACATTTATCTCATCTCTTGTACTTTTCTTTGTACTTCTTTTGATGCATCTTAGGGCAACATGTAGGAGGGTTTATCATCATTTTTCTTTCTTATAATCATCATCATTTCTCAACTTTCTTTTCTTAAAATGAAAAGTTTTCCAAATATAAACTTGTTGTGCTTAGAAAGCATTTAAACAAATAGAAACTTTCTAGATAATTCTTTTAGAAATCCTTCATGCATGCAACATAACTTCATAATACGTAAATAAAATAATCATTTACAATTTGATACAAGAATATATAAATAGCATGACATGAAGTAATTTTAGAAGGGGTAGTGAATTCACTTACCTCTAGACTGAAGCTAAAAGTGGTATGAAGGAATCCAGTTGCTCCAATATGACTAACACCACTAGTATATCTTTTGAAACTAATTTCTAAAGTCCGCTATCTCTTGTGTTCTTTCTTTCTTGTAGCGCTTGGTCTCGCCTTTCTCTCTCTGTTCTGAGTAAACACTCTTAGAAAGAAGAAAGACCGAGTAAAAAGCGGAAGAAGGAAGAATATATGCAAGAGATGGGAGAGGAGATGAGTGGTGAAAATACTGAAGGAGAAGGGCTCTATTTATAGGAGAAAATCAAACACTATTCTACCTTCAATTTACAATTATACCCTCATTTTACTATTTCACCAACCCTATACTATTTCACCAACCCTATACTATTCTACTTTCAATTTACAATTATACCCTCATTTTACTATTTCACCAACCCTATACTATTTCACCAACCCTATACTATTCTACCTACCCTATACTATTCTACCTTCTTATTCTACCATCCTTATACCTACCATTTACTATCTTATTATTTCACCAATTACCATTCTCTAATTACCACTCTCATAAATTTCCCAAGAATTAAAATCCTTAGCTACAATGGATATTAAAATAACATCATTATCAAAATAATCTATTTAAATTGCTTTGAAAATTCTGGGGCACTACATTTTCTATATCCAAAAACTATATTTTCCAATGCAATCCAAAACATACTCTTATTATACCTTATTGGTGCGCCCTCTAAGGTAGGCAAATAATCTCTTCATTTCTAGTTAAGAAATGCAGTTTTTGTGAGAACAGATTGAGTAGTCAACAATTTATAAAACAATGTTGCACATGTAACATTAAGAAATTGAATAATGTTATAAGACCTCCTAGAATATGTTATAAGACCTCCTATAATTTTGTTTAGAATCATTCAAAATGTGACGTAGCTTCTAAAATTACAAGTTAATTAAAATTTAATAATGATATTCTTAAATTTAAGAATAATTTTAAAAGTCAAGTCACATTTTAGAGAATTTTGAAAGTTACTCATTATTAAAAAAAAAAACATTACTCTTAAGAAATTGGACACAAATTTCCTCTAAACTATTTTGGAGAAAATTTCCATCAACCTACTATAATATATGACAAGTGTCATTTAACATTTGTAGGCTTCTTAAAAAATTGAATGTTTGGGTTCCTAAATTAGTGGAATAACAATAAATAACTGTTAAAATATTAAAAAAAACATATGAGAGATGACACTGGTCACTTATTATAGTAGGTTGAAGAAAATTTTTCAAACCAGTTAAGAGAAAATTTATGTCCTAAGAAATTTGAAGAGTGCTAGACTTACAAACAAATTTTACAGAAAAACTTTTACTAACTTATGTGGCATAATATGATTAGACTTTTTAAAATTTGAATTTATCTTATATTTAATAATGTTATCTCACATTAATTTATAAAAGTTTTTAGTAAAATTTGTTTGTAAACATTCCTCAAGAAAAATTTGCCTACTTTAGTAACAGTTCATCGGTTGCACTTAGCTCATCGGGTTTAATAAGTGAGTCAAACACTCGGAGAGTCTGAGGTTTGCTCTACTACCTGTACAAAACGATTTAGCTCCCGACGAATATAGGCTGTGACAGCGTGTGCGGTCGACGCGCCGCTGCTACGCCTCTGGAAATCCGCACTTCTCCGCCTATATCTCCTGGTCGAATCCCCCAATCAGGTAGGCGCGGAGCACCGGCTGCACGGCATTCACATGCACTCACACCCCCTTTCTCTCTTGGTTTCGGTTGAACACGAAGTTGACGGCGACGATCTTCTTTGTTTGGTTTTCGTTCGTGCATGGCGTCATCGCCGAACCAATTAGGGTTTTCACTCACTTTCCGTTAATTTACCGTTGAATTTTCTGATTTCCCTTTTCATTTTGCTTTGTTTGGTTGCTAAGAAAACTAAGGACGAGAGAAGAAAAACTTTCTGAAGCTTAAGTTTTGCACATTCTCTTCTTGAGAAAAATTCGTAAGGTATGATTCCTGTATTGCCTGTAAATATGTGTTGAAATGCCTGTAAAGTTCTCAATTATTGGCAAAAAAAGAAAAAATAGAAAAAAAAAAAAGGAGATTAGCTTTGCTCTGCAGCACATTATGCACAACACAGTGTTTATGTTGTGTGTGTGTAAACAGCGCAAAACCAAGAGTCCTTTGATTACTTTCATTGTGGTTCTTCAAAGCAAAATAATTCACATTCTTAAGCGACTATTAAATTACATGATAGACTAGGTATTGCAAATTGCTGCTTTTGGAGTAATCCAAATCACGCATATCGATTTTGGTTGTTTGCAGGCCGATTCGATTGCTTATTATTTTGGGGACCCTTGGTTAAAAGGCCTAGTTGATGCAGTTTGTGGGGTACTGCTAATTATTGTTTTCCGACATTGCTGCTGAGCTTGTTTCATTTTGACATGGTATGCGTCCAGTACTAGCGATTGTTTTTGCCCAATAGACTGTTGAATGAATCTATATATATATACTCATGTTTCGATTCTATAGGGTTCCTCGGATCCAAATGGCGAGAAAGCACTAGTGCCAAAGGAAGAGATGCTAGATTTTGAGTTCCCACCAGATACCTTGTACTCAAGGCATGCCGGGGTATGTCTTTTTCTTTGAATTATTAATGCTTTTGTGGTTCGCTATGTTTGCTGAATTTCCTAAACTCGTTTATTTTATCTAATTGTATCGAAATTGTTTTGAATTTTTTTTTGTTGCATCTCCAGTTTCTTTTTTTATAGCTCTATTTGGTAATTTCCCTTTTGTTGAGCAAAAGTTTTGGTCTTCTGAAGTGAATTATCTGTTACAACCTTGTCTTTTTCATATTCTGAAATATATTGTGAGTTGAACTTAGAGAGTCAGCTAATGAGTAATTTGCTCCTTGAAGTTCCTTAGTTCTTTTTCTGTTCTTCCTTTATGATTCCAGGACAATGTTGCAAGCTCATCGGGAAGCAATATAAGATCATTCTTTATAGGAATGGGATTCTTACCATCCCTTGTTGACAAAGTGGTCGAAGAAAAGGGTACGTTATGTGTAAGTGAAAACTTTATTCTGTTTTGTCCTAGTGGAATTGGTGGGATGAATAATGCCTTTATAATGTACTAAAAGATATGGATTAAAGGCACACTCATGCCCATCAAAACTTGGCCCCTTGACTTCACCTTCATCCTCAAGATACTCTTCACATACAAATTCTCTCATGTATTTTAACTTTACAAAATTGTAATTATTTGCCCATGTCTTTACTCAGATTTTTGTTCACGGGTGTCTTCTTGTATATCTAGGTGAAGACAACGTTGACTTGTTGTTGGAAACTCTATTTGCACATTCTGTAAGTAAACAAATAACGTCTTTTATCATCTCACTGTTGTTTCAGAGAAGGAGAATTTAATAAAATTGTTTGACCTGCTTTCTTTGAGTTCTAAGAAAACTATTATATGTTCTATGAGTATGTTTATAGAGCCTTAAATTCAGTATGAATGGCTATTGCAATGTTATAGGACAACAGAGCCTATTACCCCTCCGACAATTTAGGCCTTGTTTGGCAAAGCCTTTTATCCCTTATTTACTACTATTCATGTCACTTTTCCCTAAAATAATCAACATAAAAACAATCTAACTTTTTTCACTTTTTATATCACAGTAATAACTTTTTATTACCATTCAAATAAAAAATTACTACAAAACAAAACCTTTTCACTTTTCCATACAAAAAATTCAAAACTTTATATCACAACAATCATTTTCTACTACAATAAAAAAGGAAAAACCATTTTCCAAACAAGGCCTTATTTGTTAGTTCATTTTGGTGTATCTGGCGTGTCTTGTTCACAAAGTAGTGGATTGTGCTGTAACATTTTTGTTTCAAGGTGGGAAAAAAATATTTGCAATTTTCATCAATTTGGTGATTAACAAAGTGTGTGATTGCATCTGGAACAAATAAAAGTTGAGCAATTTGATTATTTGTGTCGTTATTAAATATCTTACAAGTCTAGAAGGCAATTCAGTCACTCTTTACTTTTCATTCATCTCTGACTGTTGTGGGTTGTACTATTTGTCAGATATTTGCTATAGAAGTTTTAATGGATAATAGTTGACCTGCTTTGGAATGAAATAGGCTCTTGAAAAACCAAGTTCCGAATCATCAGATTCTCTCGATAGCTTGTTTGATGACAAGGAAGCTAGCAGTCCTGTCATTCAACCAAAAGAGGTAACCTGCTTACTGCTCTGATATTGTTTTTGACAATTTGCTTCCTTTGTTATGTAATCCTGAAGGGCCCAAGTTAGGGGGAACTGCAAAGTTTTTATGTGATTTATTTCAACCTAAGCATGTTGGTAAAAATGGTTTGATTGCTCGTGGGGTCACGATCATGGTTTATGACATTACTTTATTTATTAAACTGCATGTCTGGTTTGCCATAATCTTTAATCTCTGGCAGGAGCCTGATGTACATAATGGAGTCAATGATGACAAAAGAGCATCCTTACTGATGATGAAGTTCTCTGTAAATGAAGTTGAATTTGCAATCGATAAGCTTGGTAGGTAGAAATCTGTGGAATTCTCATTAATAGTAACAATCTTGGTCTTCCTTTTTGTGGGCGGCACATGTGCAGGGCGGGGGGGTGGTCCTTGTGCAATTCGGTTTGCTGCATATGCAGATTTAAGCACATTTTACTGACCTTGTTCCAGACTCGTATTTGAACTTGCTTTTCATTCAGCATCTTGTATTGCTTTGCCTGTTAATAGATACAATTTGAAATTATTTTAAAAAGCAGCCTAAATGGTGCAAAACTTTGGAAAGTTAGTTGTGTGCATGGTGTTCAAAATGAGACTCTTTTATATGCATAGATGAGCCTAAAAATTGTACTTTTTTGTGGCCTATACAGTATACCCCAAGATATTATTTGAAATGAATTAGTGTGAAACTACTGAGCAGATGTTGCTGTAAGAGTGGAAAGTATGTTAAATTACCTATGGTTTATTCAAGTTTGGGGATATAAATACTCATACTTTCAGGGAGCGAGGAGATAAGTTTGAACTGAGGGGAAGCCCTATAGAAATATGGAAAGTCATGTGTCTGTCGGCTGTATGTGGCTGGAATGTGGAGAGAACTGTTAAACTACTAGGAGTAGTATCATTGTGCTCTTGTTTCTTTTTTTCTTTTTCTTTTTGTCAAATAAAACTAGGCAGGTCTTGGCGTGTTAATTATGTGTCTGACCTTTGTAGATTGAATGTTGAAAATTATGTTGTTTGTCTTATGATTCTAAATACATTTAAGACAATTCTAGCGCATGTTAAATCAGATTTGTGTTTGTTTTTGTTGCGACAAATTAAAATTTTGATGACAAACAAGTAGAGAAATGGAAGAAGAAAAATATAACAAGCACACACAAGGACACAAATATTTATGTGTTTTGGCACAACTTCCAAAATTCATTAACAAAATATGGAGTAAAAAAGGCGAAGAGAAACACTCTAATCCCAAGTCCCAATATACCCAAAGCCTCACTCACAAGCAAAGAGAATTTTCTAATATCGTAATTCTCTAAGTAGGCTATAACCAACCTCATTCTCACACACCTCCATTACACAGTGTCATGGGAATGTTTATGTATAGCCGAGTTTCCAGCCAATGCAATAAGGAAAGATTTCTTGTGAAGAAAACTGCTTTTAGTCGAAGTATAATGCTGACACCTCAAGTTCAGCCAATAAGAATGAACTCCAAGCTGGTTGCCGGCTAAGAAAACCAACTGCTGATGCTTCATGTAAGGTGCATTTAGTGCAGCTCACACGCCTTTGAAACACAAGTTACTGTAATTGGCTAACAAAGAGGTGAGCCATTTCACAGGAGTGGGCGGCAATAAAAACACGTGGATTGACAGCAAAAGACAAGTAGTGTACTTAATGCACAAACCAACAAACATGGTTGAATTAAAGCTACATACATGTAACAATTTTGAACACTTATCCGAGATGTACACAGTTTCTTTTGAGATGTATTGATAGTACTTGGCCATGATACTCCATCTTTGGTTTAATATAGCTCTTACTGTAGTCTGGAAGAACTTTACTTTTACATGGTAACATAATTAATCAGATTTTCAATCTCATTGGGTTGTGTATCAGGTGAAGATGCTCCAATAAATGAATTAGTGGATTTCATAACTGCTGCCCAAATAGCTCAAGAACTTGAAAAGGATACAGATGATACAACTCTTGATGATGAAGTTAGAAATGAGGTTGTGAATGATTCTTGCACCAATAGTTATCCATTAGGTGACAATTTTTTATGTATTTTTTATTTTTTTTTGATAAGTAATAAACCAATCACATTAAAAGCGTAAGGCGCCCCTAAGTACACTAGAAGTATACAAAATAATCCACTTAACTATGTCAACCACGCCCCTAGCAAACTCCCAATTTTGGATGTTGAGTGCATAACTTCCCTATTTGGGTTAAGCAGGGAGTTTATTAACTTCAATCTCAGCTTCATTATTACATTAGACATTCATTGGCCTTTTCAGCTTCTCAGGCTTGATTGGGATGCTGCAATTACAATCCGTAATTGAGTGTTCAATGTTTCCTTAGAATTTGCTCTAGTGATCTTCTAAAAATTTAGCATGGAATATGCATATGCAGCATTCCCTAATATATGTCAGTGGTTACTGCCTTGTTTGTGATACGCTCCTCTGGGTCACAAGAACCATTTCCTCTCATATCTTACCATGAAACCATATTGTTATGCTTGAAATGAAACTTAATGAAGAAAGTATTTTCACACATTGGAATAGGAAAGAATTCATTTACTTTATTGTAAATACCATGGAATAAGGTTTGATCCTATTGATGGGGATTCTGTAAATATTTCATTCCAAATATAGAAAGTTCGAAACAATTGGGATATTGTTTTTGGAGATTAGATGCAGTTACTAATTCATGATCTGGCATGTACAGAATGAAAAATTTGTTCTTGGCACACCCTTTACAAGGCTGTTACATGAGCATAACTCTTATGGCATTTTTTCAGAAATGCAGTGACCAATTATGACTTGACATTACGAGAAAGAAGCATATCTTAAGCAAATAAGGTATGATAGGGTTGTACGGTGTTAGAAACTATCCTGGTGAGCAAGATGAATGGGTCTTTCTAAGGTCGTTTCTTTTAGGTGTCAAGTTTGGCATAATTAAAATTTTTCTTGGCATGTGTAGTTACCTTTTTGTCCTTTTTTTTTGGTGTAGATTTACTACCCAATGATTATGTTATTTACGACTAAGCAATTTCTAACCATCTAACCTTATGATTCTCAGGATACTAATAATGAAGCCTTGTTTGGGACTATGGAAAAAACACTGCGTTTGCTTGAGATGGGTTTTTCAGACAATGAAGTTTCGTTAGCGATCGAGAAGTATGGTGAGTGATTATTATTTTGAAGTTCAAAATACCACTCAAGTCTGACAAGAACCTATCTAATTACTGTTGAACTGTCTGGAAGTAAATAGATGATAAGTTTCTGATTCCAAGGAGATTATGCTGATCACTCCTAGAACTCTTTGCACTTGCGGATGTTTTGTACTTACCTTACTCTTCATGTATAGTGAATCTCAGGGCTTTTGGCGGTTTAATTTAAGAGAAAACTTTCTCCCTGAATATTTTCTTCATTGCATGAGATATCGTCTGACTTATGATGGGAGAGGGATTTCTATAATTTTACATTTAATTTCCTTATAGAGAATGATGGTTATTAGCTTGTTTAGTAATTTTTCACATTTGTGTACCTCGTTGTTCGCGCACATGCTCTTAATGTTCCTATAGTTCTGTTTTTCTTACTTGGTTTCTTGGCCTTGAAAGTGGCAATACCTAGTATTTGCCTAATTTTGTACGTAGGATAATTTTTGTTCTTTACCATTCCCAATTGTTGTGGGTTGTAATATGAATGGATGAAAATGATACATAGCATCCAGTGTTATTGCTTACATTTCACTGTCTCATCTGTTGGAAATATATTTATAAAGCCGTTTTGATGCATTTTTGTTTTTTATTTCAATTTTTTGCTGACAATTATGTCTTCCTGCAAATCCACACAATATCCAAACTTTTTATCTCATGGAAGATTTGACTGGTGCTGATTTGGTACAAAATTGCAAATTCATATTCATTCAATTCTATCTTTTTTTTGTTGTTGTTGTTGTTTTGTTTCTTTATGCGGAGGACTACATATAGGTTTTGCTTGTCCTAACTCTGATTATTGGTCATTTGTTGTCTTTCAGGTGTGGAAGCTCCACTTTCGGAACTTGCTAACTCAATATTTGGTGATCAAATTGGCTATCCAAAAAAAAAAGTTGCTAGTAGCTGTGTTGGAAGAGAAAAGGTTTTAGTTCATTCTGATGCTGAGGTTGTTAATATTTTCAGTTTAAAAGTATTCTAAATCTAGCGTCCTCTAGCCTTTTTTTAATATTGATATTGCCTTTTGGTTTTACAATGGCCAGCACTATTTCCCAGTTGCATGGCTTACTTCAGATTTATGCAATATCTGCGTGGATCAAGACAAGCTGCTTAAGGAATATAACATGACACACATGCACACACGCACACCCAAACACACCCTTATAAACATAATATATAAATTTTAATAAATAAGGTATTAATAAGATATCTGTGATCTAGATAGTGATAGTTAAAAGAAAAGAGGAAAGAGATCCTTTCTTTAAAAATATTTTGGTTCTACATGCATTCAAATTGGCAGTTTACATTTCCAACATTGTGTTGGCCACCTTGATGTTGATTCTACAGATTGCAACTCCTGGTTGTATAAGTTCTATGCGATGGATGACCTCACTAATTAGGGAATTTCCTTGACAGTGGTCACACCTTATCTTCTGTATTTTTTAGGCTGTCAGATTGGATATTCTTACGAGTTTATTATTTGAATTTTTGGTCATTCCTGAACAGTGCTGTACAGTTGGCGATTGTGTTACATGTTCAGGTTTTCTGTGAATGCTATGATATCATGTCGTGTATGGTTTTCTCATCTCTTAATTGGTTTACTAACGACATACCTTTTATCTATTTGGTACAGTATACTTCAAATGCTTTTGGCACAGTAAAAGTGAAGACAGAGGATTTTGGTTCAGATGCTGTTTCTCATTTAAGAAATATCAATGTAGAGCAAACCTTTAAAGGAAAAAAGCCAAAACAAGAGCGTTCTGATGACTTTCCTGTTGGTGTTTCTCAGTCTAGGCGTATTGATTTTTGGGAAAATTGTAAAGGGAAAAGACTGAAACAGGAGTATCTTGATGACTCAAGTTCTTTTGTCGACACTACATGGGTGGAAGAAAAAGTTGACCCGAAAATCACCAAATGTGGAAGTTCAAATCTATTCAAAGCAAATCCGTGCAAGAGTGTTGATCGAATGGTAGCTAAACCTCCATATTTCTTTTATGGAAACACAGTGAATGTGTCTCATGACTCTTGGGCAAAAATTTCCCAGTTCTTGTATGCACTTGAGCCTGAATTTGTTAATACTCAGTCTTTCTCGGCCTTGAGTAGAAAGGAAGGCTATGTACACAATCTTCCCACTGAGAATAGGTTTCACATCCTTCCAAAGTCTCCGATGACCATTGAAGATGCTATACCACATACAAAGAAATGGTGGCCATCATGGGATACAAGGAAGAAGATGACCTGCATCAGTTCTGAAACTAGTGGAACATCTCAGCTCTGTGATAGGTTTGGAAGGATACTAACTGATTCCCGAGGACTGCTTTCATCTGAACAGCAGAGAGAGATCCTCCATCATTGCCGGACTTTAAATCTTGTATGGGTTGGTCAGTACAAGTTGGCTCCTGTTGAACCTGAACATATAGAGTGTATTCTAGGCTACCCATTGAAATACACTCAAGCTGCTGAGAATAGCTTAATAGAAAGACTTAAATTACTCAAATACAGCTTCCAGACGGACACATTGGGCTATCATCTCTCAGCATTGAAGTCAATGTATCCAGGAGGGTTAACAATGCTGTCATTATATAGTGGAATCGGTGGGGCAGAAGTTGCTTTTAACCGGCTTGGCATCCCTTTAAAAGGTGTTGTGTCTGTAGAGACTTCTGAAACAAAGAGGAGGATTCTCAGAAGGTGGTGGCAAAGTAGTGAACAAACTGGGGAGTTGGTGCAGATTGAAGACATTCAGAGGCTAACAAGCAACAAGATTGAGAGTCTCTTTAAAAAATTTGGCGGTTTTGACTTTGTCATTTGCCAGAACCCATGTTTTTCTAGTTCTAAAACGGCTGCAGAAGATGACACTCCCTCATGTTTTGACTTCTCATTGTTTTATGAGTTTGTTCGCGTTTTGCAACGAGTAAGAAGTATGACGGAAAGACGGGTGGGTATGTAACAATTTTCTGGCTACTATGCTTGTTCTGGTAGTCTAATTTATCAATTATCAATCGAATAGTTCTTCTCTTTGAGCTTGAGAATCTCACTGTTTTTTCTCCTTCAGATGAATAATGCATATTCCATACTCTTGCGTAGGGGGAATGAAAGGGAAATAAACATAAGAGATCATTTTAATATCTGTCTAAAAGAAGATACATCCTAGTGTTTGGATAAAGCAATTCAAAACAAACATAAATTAGTTTGTTCTTTTTGCCCCTCTCTTTGATAATTATGTTTGAATTGTTAGATTGGTGGAGGCAGAGCCTTTTTCTGTGCTTGCAATTTGATATACTTGCATGCTAAAACTGATTTTGAGATTCCTTTCCAACTCTTTGAAAATCCTGTAGATCCCAATTGCCATCTAAACCAGAAGAATTGTTCTCTCTTTTCTTTACAGCCAATTGATGGAATGAATGTCCACTTTTTTGATGTCCAAGCTTAAGTAATGCTAGGCAAACTGATTGCTTCTTTATGATTATTGATTAGTCAAATTAATTTGGACACGAGCAGGCAGACATTAAGCTCTATATCGTTGCCAAGTGTCATAGCTGAAGTCCGCAAAACAGACTGAAGAGGCATGGGAAATAATCATCTTTACTTATTGAGGGTCACCTCCATCAAGGCCCCAAAAATACCAGAAACACCCATGTTAAGATTGCAGAGCCATCAAAGGAAAGGGCCTACCACTTGAGTTGGTGCTTGATATGGACAAAATGATAGAGCTACTTCTGACGACGTATGGCTTTGTCTTTTGCCTTAAAGTTTTTGCATCTCTATAAGTTGTTAGAATTTGTTTTATGCGAGACAAAATCATTAAATTTGCACCCGGAAAAAAGAAGAGTTTTCTCAAAGTGCCAAAATAGCTAAAAAGGAATATGTGAGTGAGAAGGGAAAGGGGAAAGAGTTGGGTTCTGTTGAGCTTGTGTGTCTCGTGAGTCTATTTAATACCAGCAATTGGCGCTATAATAATAGAGTAATGTTATACTTTATATATATTTATTATATTCATTTCATATCGGTTGATGTGATGTATTTTAAATGTTTTCGAGACGAGCAACTTGCTTCCATAGCTCTCCATTAGGCAATTTTAATCACGAGAGTCATTTGGAGTTGATGTCTTTGACAACATTTCATGCTTTTAAACGAAGAGTATATCCACTTTTTTTTTTTTTTAAAAAAAAATAAGATTGAAACCAAAGAAAACTGAACGAGGAGAAGGGAAGAGTAGGGGGCGACACTCTTGGTGGTCAGTTGGAGCAAAGGTGAAGGGGGAAGAGAGAAAAAAATGTTTATTTATTTATTTTTACTTTTTAATTAATATTATATTTAAAAATAGATTAGATATAAATTATGTATAATATTAAATGGGCATGTGGATAATATTCGCAACCCCTTAACCCCTTATTATGTTTAAGGTGTTTTTTTTTTAAGAAAAGAAAAAAAGAAAAAAAAAAAATTTAGTCTACTCATTAACTTTACAAATAAACGGAGTATAGAAGACAGACAAGTTATAGCTCACCAGCTGAACACCCCTACAATTAAAATTATATTGGAGTATATATACTTTGTGTCAAGTTTGAGTATCTAATCATTGATAATTTGATATAGCAGTGCTAACAAGATAAATAAATTGTCTTTTAAAAGGTTGAGTCTCACTGTTAAATCACTTTTGTTTGGCTTAATTACTGATCACGTCTATAGACTCTATAGACAAATGCTACAATATTCTGATTGGTTGTTTCGTTCTTTAGCAGTCCTTTTGGACTATTGACTTTTTTTTCTTTTTTTTTCTTTTTTATGATGAAGAATGATTGTGATAATGTGTAAAGAAAGTCCTGAAAGTAAAAAAAGAAAAACAAATAATAATAAATAAATAGAAGTCTACCAATGTGGAGGCACAGTGTTACCAACCCCACAAACGACGACAAGACATTCTGTCTCGAAGGATTCCCTTAAAAAAAAAAAAAATCTTGGAAATGAGAAGATGCAGGAATCATGGGCACTTTCTAGAGTATAATCGGCTACTTCAGGAGCAGTTGAACTCGTTTGCCCTTAAGGAGTGATATCGAGCGTCGTCAGACTCATCACCAATAGCAGTTATGCTAGATTTTCTCTGCACCCGGGTAGGACATACGTGCCGTGTCATCATTGGATTTAATATAAATATATATTTTTTTTTTACGTTTCTTATATTATTCTCACTTTTGTAAGAAGTAAAAATATTATCCTTATTAATAAGAGAATATTTGTCTTAATTAGCATGTTTCAAGCGTTATCTAATATATTTTTTTAATTTTTTTTAATTTTTTTACATGTCCAGAAGAGATAAGAGAATTCAAATTAGTGACATTCACTTCATTAAACATGATCCTAACCGATTGAGCTACTTCTTAAAAATATTTAATATATTTGTTGTTCTAACTAATTGGATACAATTGTAACCTTCAAGCAGTATCAACTTTGTGATCTTTTTTAAAGGCAAACTTAAATCGATGTGTTATTTTTATATTATTTTATAACATCATTTAAAATTTTTAAATAATAAATATAATAATTTTAAATAAAATAACACTATATATATACTATTAAATTCCACAAAACAAAATTTAAAATACAAAATAGCATGTTCCAACTACAGAGTACACATGTCCCAATGCATTCACCACAACATTCCAAATTGTTTTCACTTTTCAGGTTGTTCTCCACTAATGACAAGTATAAATAAACAGATATATTTTAAAAAATTCAAGATAAAAAATTCAAATATATACAAGAGCAGAGTGTAAGAAAAGAAAATATTGAAATACTGTACTAGGGTACGTAGCCAGCTTGTCATGGACTGGCACTGTTGCTTCCCTCATATCATATGCACCGAAAAGCACCCTTTTATCACATCTCTCCCATCCTCACTTTTCACAGCCAAGGAAAAAGCCTACATTTTTCCTTTTTTCCATCATTTTCAATACTTTGAGGTGGTAAGTTCTTCACAAGCAATCTGCTTTGAATCTCCTACTTTCCATATACTTATTTTACATTTCTTTTCTTGGTCGCAAGCTTTTGCAGGGTTCTTTGTATAAGCTCTAAACTTTTTGGTTTTTGTTTTTTGGCTGTTCAGCAATGACAGTGATGTGCATTTCGTTCTTCATTTTTTTTTTTTTTTTTAATTTTTATGACCCACATTACTATCAGAATCAAATCTACAGTCCCTCCTCACAGCACTTTGCAAGCTTATATATTGGGTTATATAACCATTCTCTTTGTCCACATTGTTTAGGTCAAACTTCAATACAAGCAAAAGGGTTGTTTTCTCACTTACTTAGTCATCCAATGCCTCAGTCATCTTGAAGTTTCTTGAATTTATTTTTGTGGGTTTTGAAGCTTCGTATGCCTACAAGCCTATAACCACCTCTCCTTGGGGCTAGGTATGTAACGCTGCTCTTCTTTTTTGGTTCTGGATTTTGCTTAAGTAACACAAATCTAACTTTCCCTCATTTGGGCCATCTTGCATCATCATGATTTATTTGAGTTCAGATGACATTTAAGTTCTTTCTTCATTTTTTTTATATTCATGTCATTTAATGTAGATTTTAGATTGTTTATTCTTCCAATGCCAAACTCACTCACCCTGGTCATAATCAGATTGCCATAAGCACTGTCCATAGTAACTATGGAAGAGACGTTTGTGCCACTTCGTGGAATCAAGAATGATCTTCATGGGAGGCTCATGTGTTACAAGCAAGACTGGACTGGTGGTTTCAAGGCAGGCTTCAGGTATACTGTATACCTTTCTCCTGCCACGAGGAAATCCCCCATATTTGTATCATATTTTAGCAACTGTTGATTGTGTTATGAGTTCAGTTCAAACATAAGGTTTCTGGCTACTTTTGAATAACATTTAGCTAATGAAGAATTTTGTCATAAAGTGATAATATTAGCTCGGTAATTTGTTCAATTGTTTCTAGGATTTTGGCCCCTACCACATATATATTCTTCGCGTCAGCAATCCCAGTTATTTCATTTGGGGAACAGTTGGAAAGAGATACAGGTATCCTTTTGTATGAATGTTGTCTAAATGTTGTCTAAATGTTGCTAATAATTTCCATAAGCAACCAATAATTTCTATCCAGGTGCATATATATATATCCGTGTCTATAAATATTTAAGCAGTATATAAGTATCTCAAGATTTTATAATTTTACGTAATTGCGGGTACCGACAGATGGAGTTCTAACAGCAGTTCAAACATTAGCTTCCACGGCATTGTGTGGAATTATTCACTCAATCGCAGGAGGTCAGCCTTTGCTGATTCTTGGAGTTGCAGAGCCAACTGTAATTATGTATACATTTATGTTCAATTTTGCTAAAGATCGGCCAGATTTGGGATCAAAGCTCTTTCTAGCTTGGACTGGATGGTACCATACTCTCTTCTTGCCAATTAATGTAACGATGTTGCAATTTCTGCTGTTGATGTTATTTGCTATGAAATCTAAATAATTTTGATTAGGAATTTAAATTGCATGTTTGTAATTTTTGAACTTATATGGCTATTTGGATGGACAGGGTATGTGTGTGGACTGCGATATTGCTGTTCCTGCTGGCTATCTTAGGGGCTTGCTCCATTATTAATAGGTTTACTCGTATAGCAGGGGAATTGTTTGGCCTTCTTATCGCAATGCTGTTCATGCAAGAAGCTATAAAAGTAAGAGGCATCCTTATCTTTTACCTACCCATTCATCTTATTGGCTTAACAAAATTTGATTATTGCTGCAGCTAGTCTCATGTTTTGTGATTGAGATTTTATGTTGAGTGATTATGTTCATATCTTGGGTATATATTGGTGGATTAGATCCAAGTTTTGCTTTTGAATTTTCAATTTTTAAATTGGGTTTTATAGGGACTTGTCAATGAATTTCGCATACCTGAAAGAGAAAGTCCAAAGTTAATTGAGTTTCAGCCTTCATGGAGATTTGCAAATGGAATGTTTGCTTTGGTTCTGTCATTTGGTCTTCTGCTTACAGCATTAAAAAGCAGAAAAGCAAGATCCTGGCGGTATGGGTCTGGTAAGTAGATTGGATTTTCTAAATATGTACATTCAAGGGCATCCCCTCCCCTCCTCCCCCCCCCCCTTTATCTTGTTTAAGGGTGTTAACCTCAAACCTCAACAAATATATTATGAGCTCTCAAGGTATTGCTTGCCGTAAAACCATTAGCAGCACTCACAGTTCCAGTTTGTTCACGGTGTCATAAAGGGAAGGGAATGTGAAGTGGCTTTGGAGGAAAATTGGCTTCTCTCCCTGCTGACTTGAGGAGAAGGGACTCCTTTGTGAATGTTAAAATCTGAGCTCAAAGAGAGACAAACAACTGAAGGACCTTTTAAACCTGTATATATGAACCATGTTTGCTGCTGTAGGTTCACATAGCATCCTAATATCTTTCAATTTATGGAGTTCATTCTTAACTTCCCACAGGGGGGCTGCGAGGCTTCATAGCAGATTATGGTGTGCCATTGATGGTCCTAGTTTGGACAGCTGTTTCCTATATACCATATAAAAGTATTCCAAATGGAATCCCAAGACGCCTCTTCAGTCCAAATCCATGGTCACCTGGTGCATACGAGAATTGGACTGTCATTAAGGCATGTGCTTCTGAGAATTGTATAATTTATCCCCTTTAGCATGGTACATGAGCAATTTTTTCCTTTATGGCATTTTTAATTAAAGGAGTATGTTAAATGGATGACAGGACATGCTAAATGTGCCAGTTCTCTATATAATTGGGGCTTTCATCCCGGCAACGATGATTGCAGTGCTCTACTACTTTGATCACAGTGTGGCTTCTCAACTAGCTCAGCAGAAAGAATTCAATTTGAGAAAACCCCCTTCTTTCCATTATGATTTACTTCTTTTGGGGTTCATGGTGTGCAAATCCCCTTCTTGCACACTTTTCTCCCTTGTGTTGTACAAAAGTCTTC
Organism: Corylus avellana; assembly: GCF_901000735.1. Classification (NCBI taxonomy): domain Eukaryota; kingdom Viridiplantae; phylum Streptophyta; class Magnoliopsida; order Fagales; family Betulaceae; genus Corylus; species Corylus avellana. The sequence goes on from NC_081541.1 coordinate 8,930,116, forward strand.
TTTCCTTTTTGATTCTCTTTTGTTTCTGTAATTGCAAGATACGGCGCTTAGTATCCACTTGCCTTGAACTTGAAATCTTGTTGCTGCTTGACAGGTCATATTGTGTGGTCTCGTAGGGATCCCTCCATCAAATGGGGTTATTCCACAGTCTCCAATGCATACTAAGTGTCTGGCTACGCTGAAGCACCAGGTAGGCAAAGAAACCACAACCCTCAGTGCCTTGTTCTGCTGCTGAATCCAGAGCTTGCCAACCAGTGGCCAATCAGTGGCTCAGCCTCATTGCTCCTTATGTTGTGACCATGAGGCTGCTAATTTACTACCCCTTCACGTATCCCTAAAATCCCATTTATTTAGTAGTTGACTACAGAATGTGCTCAGAACGCAGGCACGCACACATACATACACACACAAGTCACATCATGTATGACCTTATAACAAAATCCACCTGTTTCGCAGTTACTTCATAATCGACTTGTAGCAACAGCACGCAAGTGCATGAGAAAGAATGCAAGCTTGGGAGAAGTGTATGGAAGCATGCAAGAAGCCTATCAACAGATGCAGACTCCATTAACTTACCAGGAACCTTCAGCTAGGGTAGGACGACCTCATCTTCTTTCTTTTCTTTGTACTATATAACAAAAAACTGCTATTGATCTAAAATGAAAAGACAACATATACTAGAAAAAGCCAAAGACTTGTCTATTTATTTGAGAGTCACAGCTTGGATATCTGATCCTTTGTTTCAAAAGAACCTTAATATGGCCATATTGATTGCAGAGTTTCCGACAATTTATAGAATGTTGTAAAGAGTATAAATTCTCAGATGGCTTGATATATTACATCGCTCCAATAAATAGTCATGTTTTTTCATTCTTCTTTGTATATGTATATATATATATACTATTTTTAACTATTTAGAAGTTTGATCAATTAGTAGGGTGCTGATAGTTATACAACCTTTCCTAATCTTGTATTCTTAGCAGGGACTAAATGAATTGAAAAACTCAACAATTCAAATGGCTTCAAGCACGGGGTGCATAGATGCCCCGGTTGATGAGAGCATGTTTGATGTTGAGAAAGAAATTGATGATTTAATACCTGTTGAGGTGAAAGAACAACGGCTCAGTAACCTGCTTCAAGCTATAATGGTAGGAGGTTGCGTTGCAGCCATGCCTTTCCTTAAGAAGATCCCAACCTCAGTACTCTGGGGCTATTTTGCCTTCATGGCCACTGAAAGCCTACCTGGCAACCAGTTCTGGGAAAGGATCTTATTGCTCTTCACGGCTCCAAGCCGAAGATACAAGTAGCCTCTTAACTCCTTTCTTCATATCTTCAATCATTTATCCTATACACCTGAATGCTAAGGAATTACCATATCACATTCTTTTGCATGCTTTTTCAGAGTTCTGGAGGAGCACCATGCCACTTTTGTGGAAACTGTACCTTTCAAGGCAATTGCAATGTTTACTCTCTTCCAGACGGCTTATCTGCTTCTTTGTTTTGGGGTTACATGGGTTCCAATTGCTGGGGTTCTGTTCCCTTTAATGATTATGCTTTTGGTTCCTGTGAGGCAATACATTTTGCCCAAGTTTTTCAAAGCAGCACACCTTCAAGATTTAGACGCTGCAGATTATGAAGAGGCACCAGCTTTATCATTCAACCTAGCAACAGTAAGTTTTTAGTTCTTTTGCTTCTACCTGTAGATCTTCTATTACGTACTTGTTTTTTTTTTTAGATGAATGTCTATTACATACTTAGAAAGAGTCATTCAGAAGAAAATATAAGGAACTTCAGTTTTGCTAATCTATTATTCATAAAATATGTGTAGTATAATTTTTCTGTTACGTGCATTAAATGAATGTGTATTCACTATTTCATTGAATGAACTTTGCATACAAAGAAATCAAGGTCACTCAGCTATACGGCCAAGTTTATGTATCGTGTGTGCTTGATGTGTCTATAGCAGGAGAGGGAGATGGGTCGGACAGCTTCTTTTGCACGTGATGGGGAGATTCTAGACGGGATAATTACACGTAGTCGAGGTGAGATTAGACGGACGTGCAGTCTCAAGGTAACAAGCTGCACTGCAACATCATCCAAAGAATTTAGAAGTCTTAGAAGTTTTCAGAACCCACGGCCATCAGAAAAAGTATACAGTCCTCGCATAAGTGAACTTAGAGGGGATCAAAGCCCTCGGCTTGATGGGAGAGGGCCATTTAGTCCAAGGACTGGAGAACCAAGACAGTCTAATTTAGGTAAAAGTGGTTAGCAACAATCGGCTGTGTTTCTATTGTCAGGTTGCTAAAAGCAGGTACTGGCAGTGATGAGGTAACGAACATGAAAGAAGTTTGCAATGACCATCCTCCTGCCTTTTTTGTTTGTTTGTTGTTGTGGTAATTCTTCATCTGGGGTATTATATTCTGCCTTTGTAAAATTTATTAAAGCGGAGAAATTTCCAACTACGAGTTCTATGAATACAATACTAAGTTCCATTTGTTATTCCTGTGACTGTGACAGTATGCTAAGAGATTGTTTCATATATATATACATATAAAATTAATAGAAATGTCAGTTTTAAGTGCCTCTAGGTACACATAAAGTATATACGAGGCAATACTTAGCTAGAAGAAGAAAAGAACAAGGAAATTATGATAACTAAGAAGTAAGAACCAAAGGGAAAACAAAAATAACTGTCCAAAGATGCAGAATATTGAAGGAAAAAGGCCTAAGCTCCTTCAATATCTTCCAACGGTCTTCAAAAGTTGTTCTTTTTCCTTCATAGACACCACAAAAGACATGAAGACACCGTCTTTCACACAGTAAAACACTTCAAGTGCTGCTGACAGTCTACCAATAAGCATACAAGTTCACTACTCATCTAGGCATAATCCAGGTATACAAGAAAATCATTGTACATGAATTATTTATTGTTTACCAATACGTTAGCCATTTTAGCAGTTTTTGAGTTTTAAGGGCACACCTTCCTGAGATGTTGCTTCTAGTCCTCTATGTCTTTGAGCCTTGCAATAAGCTTGCTTTTGCTCCTATTGGATGATGCTTTTACTCCTGTTACTATGCCTTTTCCCAAACAAGAGAGAAAGTTACGAAAACACAAGCCTAATGCTCCTTCAATGTCAAGACAGAAAAGAAAAGAAAGAAACTCTCGATGTCAAATCTTTTAGGTTAAAATTGTCAGAATATTATCACAAGCCAACAAAAGGTTGGCATTGCTGCAGTATTGAATGGACTGAGTAGGTAGAATATGGACAAGCAAAGTATGATGAAAAGAAGGTTGTTGGCACAGGGATGCAGTTAAAGTAGTGGCTACAATCCTCACATACACTTCATCAATGGGAACTATTTGTTGGGTCCTCAAGTGTTCAATTGCAGGGGAATGTGCGCCAAGAGTGTAGTAGTTTTCACAGCAAATTGACTCGTCAAGTCCCTTGTAGTCATTCCAGAATCTCCTTTTATATTGAAATTAAGAAAACTCTTAAATTCTCTTTAGATTTCAGACAAATTAATAAAAAGATCAATCAAACAATGAATATAAAGAAAGATGATAGAAAGTAATGTTCAAAACTGAATACGCATTTAATTTAGATCATTGATGATGAAAGTGAATATTGAATCTCTAAATCAGGACGGGATAGATTGAAATTACTAAAAATGAATAACAGATGATGGAATTCTAGGCTTCACTAATTTAACATACAAAAAGCGTAGGTTGTTTACATAGAGACATGTATCATGAATCATCGGTATTATTAAATGCAAAGTAAACAATGTAGAAAAGGCAACCGTGCAATTCTCAAGTATGCAAATTTCATTCATAAACAAGCACCCTTGGGACCATTAAGTCTCAGATTATTATTCCTCAATTTTACGAGAACATGATCTGATACACCAACTAAAAACTCGGAACTAGAAATTCTGAACAACATCAAGAGCTCGGGTGCAATTCCCAAGTATGCAAATTTCATTCATAAACAAGCACCCTTGGGACCATTAAGTCTCAGATTATTATTCCTCAATTTTATGAGAACATGATCTGATACACCAACTAAAAACTCGGAACTAGAAATTCTGAACAACATCAAGAGCTCTGGCTGAATTTACGACCAGACATCTTCTCAGACTCGTATAGTATGTGATTTATGAGTCCCCTCGCCGCACTGTCAAACAAAGGAGACAAAGATTAGAGACTTGAAAACACTTTTATCATCAAAAAAGCAGTATAAGAAACTGTGTTTGTTTATCAGTTTCAAAACGTCAGGGACTTCAATCCAGCTTTTCCGGTTCAACCATGAAACAGAATAGAAAAAGAGAAACAATTAAGAAGGTCAATTATATAATTGGAGGACCAAGCCAACCCAGTAAGATGCACTCTGGAATTATAAGATGACCAATAGAAATCCTTACCACTATATTCCACATACAACCAGAAAACATGCACAAATCAATGCAATAAACTAGAGAAACTGAAACTCACTCATCCTTCAACTTTTGAATCTTCTCTGGATCTGTCTCGAGCATGTTTTTTTTGAACTGCTGCCTCACCATATCAACAAGAAGCTCTGTATTATGTTGCTGCAAAATAAACAAAGGCCCAAAGTAAGTTTCCAGGATCTTCTCAGTATGAATGGAAACAAAATCAAATATCTTCCAAATGTGACTGGAAAGAAAATCATTAAAATGTGAGCTTATATTTTGCAACGAGAATCCACACAGGTACAATTAAAAAAAGGCCAAGTACTCTTTACTATTACTGCTCGGCCAAGGCCCAGGAAATGTGGTATTTTTTGCAGGATATCTGTTTATATTCTATAAATCCATGACAATAATTGAATCGAAGGCCCTGCAGATTCTACTTATGACTAAGACAGACATGAAAGATGACGATCTAAAATACAAAAACACACTTTCCCCAAAGAACATATTAGACATAATGTTGGCCTTCAACAGCATATATTCTACTTAATATTCAAACTGATTTATAGGGTCACAAAAATTCTAACTTCAGCCCACTTAGCTGATAGAGAATTGGATCATCTGATAGCATTTTTCATACAAAATAGTATATTCAGTAATAATCTCCCAAAAGAGTAGCTAATGTTGAATCTAACAATGAAATATACACCAACTTTAAAATCCCACAAAATCTATGAGTTTGAGAGAGACTGTATCCAAGTGACACCTTGATATAACATATAAACGACACTACTTCAACCAAAAAGCTTAAGCCTGTGCAAACAGGGTTGGGCCCAACTATTTATATCAATCACTCACTCTTATGATTAATACTGATTTCTACTCATTCTTATGACTACCAGGCATGAAACTTTCTCATTCTTATGACTACCACTCGAAGTAAGGCTTAATCACTCACACATATATACTCTAGCATAGATAGATAGTAGCTTTGCATACCCGTTGACCGATATATTTAGCTCTTCGAAGGCATTCGCGGTAAAGCTACAACAAGAAGCATGAATCAGGAAATGGGTGCAACAGATTATATATTGTAAACGGTAACTCTGAGTAAAAAAATTATCTTCGGCTAGAAAAAAAAGGAATTTTGTATAATAAATAAAAATGGCAGAACATATAGAATGGAGAAGAATTTGATACTAACTCTAATCACATTGTTGGCAAGTTCAGGTGGCAGCACGGTTTGCAGAGACGGCATGTTTCCTCGATTAGTTTCGAATTGTTATAACTGTGAGACAAAGACAATCACCACAATCACCATTAGCTTCAAAGCACAATCTTTATGGGAATCATGACGGAGAATTGGAAAAAATGGAAATAATACATTTATACATATTTTTGACAGTGTGATTTATCTTTTATCAATCAATAAGAATCAAATCAATCAAGAAGCTAAAAAAATTGTTGAACTGCATTACGAAATTTCACAGAGACCAATTGTCGAACAGTTTGCGGGAAAACTAAATTTTGGTCCAGAGCACTTGGTTGGGGATTCGAAATTAAAGGGAAACCACGAGAATTATGGGAAGAGAACTGACCGAATGAGAAATGAAGTAGAAGAGACTCGGAGTGATGTTAATCGATCAAAGACCACTAATCGAGAAGAGGCGGCGATAGCGGCAACGGAAAGAGAGTTCAACTATCAATGTCATAGAAATAAGATATTGGCATGTGCTTTTGTTACTTAAAAGGTAATTGTTGCGGCGACTATACTATTTGTGCTGGTAAGTAGCCTTGTCGTCTCAACAAACTTATTGAGTAGTTGCCTCGATGGCTGTTGCAGAGGCGATAGAAGGCATTTGGGACTTTTGAGGATGAGAGGCTGAGAGCTCTTACTATCCGGTCATTAAAACACTACTTTCACAGCCTCCAATTAAAATTGAACACATCAGCAAAAGGCAACATATAAAATAGAAATGAAAATGTCATAAAACAACCCATATCATCCCCACTCCGACGAGTTGTCACTGTGAAACTATGGCCATCACTTTTCTCATTAAGACTTTGCCGATTTGATTCCCATATAACTCTATTCATCCATTCTGCAATCGGTACTAGCAGACGCCAACAACCAGATCATGGGCAGTGGAACAAACATAAATTGTAAAGGCCAAGCAAGGTCAATCAGTGGAAAAATTGGCCTACTAAATTTACTCTATCAATATCGGCCAAGCAATAATAATTCAGCAAAAATTACAAAAACAGAGGTTGGGCAGTGGAACAAACCTACCAGACAAATCAATTTTTTTCTTTCAAAAATTTCACCTTGCTTGAAGGAACAAACCAAACAGCCAAAGTGATAACGAATTGCAACCCAAAATACGGTGGCGTTGGGCAGTGGCCGACCTTGGCCTTGGGAATGAATAGGAGAAAAGGTCCCAAAAAAAAAAAAAAAAAAAGAGAAAGGTTTGGGCTTAAAGATTCGGTGTTTTAATTACTATTTTATTTGGTGTTTTTTTTGGCTAAGTGTCAATAATTTATTGGAGGTTATAAAAGTGATGTTTTACGGCCATCCGGATTAAAGGTTTTTTTTTGGAGGATCATAGTTGAATCCATTCAAGCGGACTGATGACGTAACAATTTCTGGGCCGTTGAATTAAATCAAAAGATAGAATAAATCGAAAGATAGAATTGCACAGAACCTATAAGTTCCCTAAGAACACTAGCAACAACAGACTCCCTATAATATATTCCCTTTCTTATTTTTAGAGAAAATATCAAAAAAACACCTACATCAGAAGCCCCCAAATTGAGGGAAAATGGTTGGAAAGCTGCTGCTAGTGCTCTAAAAACTATTTCCCTCTCTCTCTCTCTTTCCGAGTCTCTCATTCATTCATGAACTGTTATCTTTATCTTCAACCCATTTCAGAAAACCCAAATCCGTAAACTTTCACCCCATTTGTTCTTTGTACTATAATTCTTCTTCTTCTTCGGCTTTTACTGAGAAACACTCTATTGAGAGATACCAAAGAGACGAATGGCTCTACAAGAACCAAGTGGAGCAAATTACATCTTGCTCCTTTCCACCTGATATATTCTGACTCGATAAGGCAATTAAGACCACATAGCACTGCAATTACCAGAGCTAAAGAAGCTGCTCTAGCTGCTGAGAGAGAAGAGAGAAAGTGAAGGATATGGTGGGAACCCTGAATTGTCTGTTTTTTTTTTTTTTTTTTTTCATTCTATGTTGAGATGGAACAATTGACAGATAGAGTAGGAATGAGCCTTGCAATGCAAACAATGTTATCTTTTTTTAGTTTGAGGATGACATTACATTTGCGAGAGTCTGTATATTATTTCCCAAAAAATGAGTCAAACCACCCCCAAATTGAGCTTAGCGATGGCCCATTCACCGACCAAAAGGCTAACACAAGATTGGATTATAGACAATTGACTTCAGCTCAATTTTTCAACGAGGTAGTAGCAAACAATTGTTCTAATCAATAAGCCGAAAGTCTATTTAAGTGGGGTTGAATTTGTAAGCAGGTTACAAAAGTGATAAAAAAGTATTATATTATTTATAAATCATCAATTTTTACATGAATATTCTTGATTATTCATAGGACACTCTTGTTCTTAGAAGTCGTCGAATTTTCAATAGAGTATTTGAGATATATTATACCATTTGGCCAATATATATATAGCATTGTAAATGTTACGAATGTGACATCATTAATGGTGTCTAAGCGTTTTAGCAACGTCACAATCTCCTCTAAATTGAATTGTGTCAAACCACTTCTGTTGACCACTGTGAAAGAGAGGTTTAGAGGTGGGCAAACCAACAAACCACCTCTTTGGTCAAGGAAATGGCTTGGCCACTCCCAATGACCAGCCGCAGCTGAACCGTACTTGTAGTCAATTAAGTTATTTGCTCACCCCTAACCACCCCATAGAGGTGACAGAACAACCCTTATAGCCAAAGATTGTGGTTCAACAATCCTTTGGCACTCCAAACCTCGTTCTTATTTTGTCATGGTCTAAACTATTTATCTAAAATAATTAATCCATATAAAATGGATTGCAGCCGATACAATGCCTTCAGTATAGCAAAATCTCAATCCCACCTACCAATAAAGTTTTTAAGAGTGCTACACATACTCTCAAGTATTTATTTTCAAGTATTCACTCTCTGAAGTGGCAGTGAAATGTATATTTTTCATTGCCACATGAGAAGGTAAACACTCAAAAGTATGCGTATCATTTCTTTAAAGTTTTAAGCTTTAACGCAAGTTATGATATTGTTTTATATATATATATATATATATATATATATATATATATATATATATATATATATTCTAACGGAGCTCAAGTTTAGTCCAAAATTGACCACAAACAAAATGTATAGCAAGTATTTTCGTGATAAAAAGTTGGAGAGAACCGGACAGAGATTCGACGGACACCACTGGGAGATATGCCAATCATTTCCCGGTCCTAGTCCTTGATTATTCTGGTCTAATGAGGGGAAGAAGAAAAATGATCTTTAATATCCTTCACATGACACAGCATATATTGACTACCTTAATTAGTTTTACAGTGGTCTTGACCTTGACAAAATCAACTAAAACTCCAACAATTGTCTTGATGACTAGGTTTGTGCATGAGACATACAGTGGGGACTTCACAGCAGAACATTGCTTCTTTTTCTCTTCTTTTTTTTTTTTGGGGCTAGTACCTCCCAAAAAAAAATAAAGAAAAGGAAATTTTCAAAAAAGCAAAAACAAACGAGTAATGCTACACACATTCTCACTCTTCACATTCTCATTTTCATTCTCCTTAGCGTAACTTTTAAAATCACCATTAAATTTAGAATTCCATTATTGGATTTTGATCCAATACTGACTTTAAAAGTTACGTTAAGGAATGTAAGAGTGAGTGTGACATTACTCAAAACAAATATCTACTTGATAATGACCAAGACGAGATTTCTTCATAGAGAGGAGGATCCTCATGATCTATGCAGCAAAATAGCATGGTTGGCTGGAAAATTATATGCACAGAATGCATGAAGCTTTTGTAAAATTAGAATTTACAATTACATTCACATTATTACTGTGAACCAGTCAATTGCTTCAGAACTGCATTGGTAGATTGATGAGCAAAATACTTTTGCCTTAGCAATACATATGGGTACCCAATGAATGCCAAAAAGTGAGCAGGTTTTGAGAAAGAAAGTATTTCATACCACACTTGGTTGTTCTCATCCAACTCAATTGAGAAACGTTCTTCACCAGCCTGCTTTCCAGCAAAATGCACATATTAGTGACAGTAAGCGTTTATCAAATTGAAGCAGGTTTAGCACGCTAAAAGATAATTTAACCATTAATTAAGGTGAAACTGCATGCATATGCCTGTCAATTTTAGGGCTGAGCACCATTCCCTATGGACAGATTTCAGCCATACCCCGACCCTGTATCCACCCCCAACATACCCAAATATCCGCTATCCACCTGCAAATGGGCGGATTTTTGCCCGCCCTAGGTCATGGGGAAAAATTCGTCCATTACTCTTACAGCCTCATTACCTCGGGCAGGCGGATAGGTTAAAAAAACTATCAGTTCAGCCAATTCCCTTAGGATATAAGAAAATAAAAATAAAAAGAGTTTGTCTCTTAGGATATGGCATACTCTATGAATATAAAAACTTCACAGAAAATAATAGATTGGTTGCAGCTGATTCCCTCACTAGCATGTCAAGATGATCAAGATACTGAGGGTATGGAACATGCCCTTATTAACTTGCCGAGTCCACAGAGTTGCAACAAGCTAAAACAATTGCAAGAGCTTTTGACCAAGCTATCACATATCTACCATGCCTACTTGGTAACATAATCGTCTAACATAAAATAATAAATAATTTTACTTTAAAGAAATAGTTAAGAAGTGTAAGGCAGTGTAACACAATTAGAAAATGGTTGGTGTTCTGTGAGCATAAGAGCTAAAATGGATAAATAAATTATTAAATCACCAGAATAACATCTAAGACATATTCAGCTAGTACTAATCTTCCAAAGGGAAAACATTAGAACAAAGAGTCATCAAGAAGGATAGACAGAGAATAAAAAACTATTGAATAAACCGGCCACCTGGTCCAATAAATCATTGGCAACTCTGAAGAAAATGTTTTAGAAAAATACAAGCTCAAGTCAGACTGTCCCAGAAAACGTTAAAATCATCTTCCAACCTAAGCCCTGGTCTCTATTTTCTACAAATATGGAAAAAGAAGAGTATCTAAACAACCCAAGTTTCCTAGCTATAAAATATAATGAGCAAGTGAAAAGGCACTAACCAGGAGGTGACCTTGGAGGGTACCGCTTCCAAAACCAAAAGAAACCATGGCCTTGTTAGCCTTTCTCTTCTCATGTACGTATACAACCTGAAGAGGCATCATAAGCCATGGGAAAAACTCCTTGAGGCAAACACAGAACTTGACTCCACTCTGAATCGGTGTCTTGGGATCAACAAATGCCCAATTCAGTCCAAAATGCCTGCAGTAATCAGATTAAGTCGAGGAATTAGGATCTCCATCCCCATTTAAAAAAAATAAAAAATAAAAAAATCTCTACATCTAACACAATATCCCCACACCTCCAATTCTGGAGAGCGCTCTTGCCCTTTTCATAAGTCTCAAGACCGGAACCAACTAACATGCGAGAATGGTTTAGTAAGAACCCGTCTTTTGAGAGCTCCTTATCTTCTTGGAGGAAAGACAGTGGCTTAGCACTGGCTCCTCTAAATTTAGAGTCATAGTTGAATGCACCTGACCTTGTGTAAATAAGTATCATAAACAAGTTCAGATAACATAATTTAACAAACAAAGATTTCAATTTCGTTGACAAAAAGAGAACTTTAAGCCAAATTAAAGCATTTATACTTGTTGATGCAGGCCTTCTGTTCTTGAGGAGAGGGCCGACCCCAGCACAGGAAAACCATATCTCTGTCAAATATATCGATAATCTTCAAATGGGTAATCACGAAATTGTCACATATGGAACAAATAATTTATATATAGAATTGGGATATCAACAAATTGACGAATTCAAGTATAGAGTCAAAATAAGCCTCAACTTATATGCTCTCATCAACAACATAATCCTATTGGAAAACACAATGATAAACGAAATCCCTATTGGTTTGAAGAACTTAATCCACATGGAAATGATTCTACCTAAGAATTCAACGAACTATGGAAGTACTTAAGTTCAACAAATCTACAGTCAAATTAAATGCCAGACTTGCAATGATTAAACAATTCAAAAAATAATAATCACTAAAGAAGAGAATGCTGAAGCAGCTCGAATTTTACAAAATTTTGGAAAAAAAAGAAAATAAGTTTACATCAGATATTCGAGAAACAGAGAATTGAATGGATTTAATTAAGAAATTATACTCCAAACCTTTGCTCCGAAATGAAACGATCAAGAAAAGGTTAAAGTTCTTACCTTTGAGTTCAAATAAGTTGTTGAAGGGATGGGCTTCGGTACTATCGCGACGCTTTGAGCGTCTGATGTTCCACTTCACTTTCGGTGAAGGCGTGAAGCTGTGAGACTCTGAAAGGGATATGTGTCAGATTTAAGGGTATTTTTGTTCCATTAAAGATTTTATAGGAGTAATTTCGTCATTTTGTTAATATTATGGTGTATTGTTATTGTTTTAATAATTTAAAGAATAAATTATCGTAATTAATAGTTTTGAGATAAATTATTATTGAAATAATAATTTAAAGAAGTTAAGTGAACCATAAATATATAAAACTCAAAAAATCTCTCACCAATTTTAAGTTCCAATCACATATTGAACGAAATTGTCTTCAAACTCATTTCAATCTTATACTTTATATAATGTGAGAATCCAATCTATTACAACATAGGCCCAAAGTGGTAGAACCATAAATATAATATTACATCTCATGACCTTTATTTCAAACTAATCACCCAAATGATATTTCGATCTTATACTTTTAACGTAAGAATCCAATCTATTACAACATAAGCCCAATGAAGTAGACCCATAATACATCTCATCACACAATAATGGGGGGAAACCCAAATAGGGATGGAGCCTAAGTAATAATAAGACCCATTACAGATAAGGGCCTCTTGGGCTTTATACAGTATACACTGTAACACTATCCATAGCAACCATATTGGGAGAGCTCTACCACTTTCTGAGGGTCCCCATCTCGCAAGCAGGTAATGGGAGGAATAGTCAAGGTTTCCTGATTTCCATAAGCATTCCAGCAGAAGGGATCATCCACTAGCTCCCCTTCATGTGGGAGAAGCTCCACGTCCGAAAGTGTGATATTTGTGCAAGCAATGGTGTCGCTGCAAGCAAAGTGGATTGGGGGGCTGCGCACGTCATAGGTGCCCTTTATGTTCCTGAAGGCCACGTCCGTGACATATACGGCTGAAGTTTCGTTCAAGCAAGCCTTTGAGAGGCAATAATATTGGTCTATTATTACGCAGTTCATGACGTTTTCCATTTGGATGTTCTCGAATGATATCCCTGTTACAGAGCCTGTTCCACCTTGCCATGTCTTGATCCTCAGCCCATTGTCCGATTCCTTAATCACTGCGTTGCGTACTGTTATGTTGGAAACGCACGCCCGGGAATTATGCACTCCAAGGCTTCCAATGCTGCAGAAAAAGATAATGAATGAAATCGTTAGCCTTATTGCATATGAACCTTCATTCATTACTGGATTCCAAATGATTGTCTCAAGAGTTCCTCCATTAATGAAATATTTAATCATTATCTTTTGTCCTTTTTCTTATGTTTCCTCTCTCTTCACGGCTTTAGGACTGAACCCCATCAATTGGGATGCCAATCTAGAGATTTCAAATTGTTAAATTATCAGTAAGTTCCAAATAGGAAGAAAAAAAAAAGGGTAAATTTAATTATTAAACTATCTTTTAATAGGTGAAGATCAATGCGTTGAATATTCAATTGACACGAGGTGAAGAAGTTAAAGTTTGAACCTAGAGCTTTTGACTTTGATACCATATTAAAATAATTAAATTACCACTTATCTCAGAAGGTTAAGCCAATAAAAAAATATATAAATTTAATCATTTAATCAATATTTTTAACACAAATAGTGTCAATTTTTGTTTTTTAACCTTGTGGAGATACCTCCAAGATGCTGGTGGATCTATTATAGTGGCCACAGAATGTTTTTCGTTTAATATGCTTTCGGATAAACCGAACTAAAAGAATCGCTTTATACCCACAAAACACTTAAAACTACTTTCATGTCACAGTAAAACATTTTTTTCAACCAAAAAGCAAAAAACATAGTCTAAAATTATCACAGAAATTTAGCTAAGACTGAAGGGTAATAATTGCAAAGAAGCAGTTGGAAGATAAAAAAGCAGGATTTCAGCTTTCAATTTGTTTAAGAAAAAGGATGAGCACCTTATCCCGTGACTAGGCCCGCATGTGACACCCTCAATGTCAACATCTGAGCACCCCGGTCCGATCGAAATGCAATCATCGCCTGTTTTAATCAAATTTTGCATTATTTTATTTTGTCTAACACATAATACTAAATACCCAAACTGAGTACGGAAGACAGATTATTTCCCTACCATTTCCTATCATGGTGTTGTATATTCCAACCGATTTGGTGTTCTCAATGTGGATCCCATCGGTATTGGGGCTAAGTTTTGGTGAAGAGATTGACAGCTTTTCTATCAGTACTCCATCACAGCCATCGAATTTCATATGGAACTGAGGACTATTTTGGATCTTTAAACCGCTGACCACCAAATTGGAGCTCATGAAGAATCTAATTAACTGTAAATTAAAAAAAGGTAAATAAGATTGTAGTTAAGACTGAAAAAGATTGAACTTTTTCAAATATTTGAATTGGGTTTTTGATGATTCTACTTACTGCAGGGGAGTCACATGGCCCTGGCATTGTCGATCCATTAGGACCCTGAAAATTGCATATTTCTAGGATTTTAGTAATGTAATATTTCATTTCCTTGGAATGAGTAGATACATATAATTTCACATAGATAACTCACCCGGTGAGGCTTGCATGGGAGAGCCCACCACTCCTGGCCATTCCCTTCAATGGTTCCTTTCCCTGTGAAAGTCATGTGGTCTAGTTGGTAAAACACAAGCCATTGCTTCCGGCTATCCGCTTTCGGCCAGGAATTTGGTCCCTTGGGTGGCATTAGCACCCCATCCACCTTTTCACATATGAAGCTTAATGTTAGATCATTAATTAATTTAATTAGTGAGGGCCAAGAAATTAAGGAGGAATCTTTATTTGAATACTTACTTGGAATACAAGTCCTGGCTTGCATGGCCCTGAGAAGATTGTTGAAGTGATTTTGAAACTATAATCTGCTGGAGCCAGGACCACACCTGACTCTACTGCACAAGCAGCTTTCCATGCTGCTATAAACGCAGAAGTGTCATCAGCAGCACCGTCTCCAACTGCCCCAAAAGATGTTACATCGAAAACACAGGAGTTACCGGGATCATTAGGGTGCGGGTCGGAAGGAATTGCAGGAGGAGGAATAGCAGGGGATGAATGCCCTGGAGGTTTAGGGGGCGAGGCTGCAGGGGGGGTTTTGTTCTTCTGCTTCTTGTGGTAATGGAATCTTCCTTCCACATTGTTTGAGTTCTGAAAGATAAAGCTCGCTGTCACCCAAATGACTAATAGCGTGCGAGAAAGGTCCATGAGAAGCAAAGCAATCTTCAAAACTCTGAAGAACCACAGAATGCTGCCCAAAATGTTCCACTGAAAAGTGACAAAAACCTTCCAACACTCAGATTTCTAGCTTACTGCAGAAAACTAATGGAGGAGAAAGAAGAAACTAAAGAGGGTTCACTTCTAGAGGCCTCAAATAAATTATCCTGGCAAGGACCAGTTGAAGCAGAGGCTCTTATTTATACTCAAAACTAAAAGTTTCTCTGAAGTACTGTTCTCATGCATAAGGTTGACACGTGTCAAGTTCAGGTAGACTAAAATGTTATTGTCTTTAGGAGAACGGCTGGAGGCTTTTTGAAGGCTTTTGGAGGTTGGCTTTCTGTGGGAAAGCCTGGCAGAGTAGTGTTAATTTGTTCTTCTGTGGATTTTATTTTTATCTCTGATGCTCTCACACCTTTCTTTCTCTCATGAGTCTCATGCTATTTTCCTATTTTTGCTTCAATGCCATGTGGGCCAAAGATTTGTGTTTCCTTTTCTTTCAATTCTTATATCACCTTTCTTTTTTCTTTTTTTCTTCTTTTTTTTTCTTCCTATTCTGTTCTTTTTAGTGACTTTTAGCTGTGAGGAATTGCATCTTCAATAGTACTTTGCTCTTGTGAACTTATTTGAGGCTCTTATTTCCTAGAAAAGCGTGCCAAACCAAATGCGTTCTTCATGTCCTCGTATCATGAGCTGTGCTGTCATACGAGGCATCTCTCCTTTGCACTCTTTTGTAGAGTACATGAACATATCAATTAATAATATTAGTGCAGGATAAATCTTCCTACTTATCAATGCTTCAAGATAAATTTTTAAAGCATTAACACTGCAATTGCCCTTGTTGGTGTAAAAGGAATCAAATTCCAAAGTCTAGATAATTAATTAGCATTCTAATGCTTCCCAACCAGTACGATTCCATCTCTCTCGTGAGCTAATTAACTTAAGCATCGAATATTGATTGAGATGTTTTATTCCCTCAGGACATTCTACTAAAATTAAAGCAGTGTAAATATCACATTTTTACCATCAATCATATCATAAACTATATTTCATGTGACACGTATATTATATATTGCTGTTCTTTCATGAACTCTTTTATTGATAAGATCGAGAGAGAGACAGAAAGACAGAGAGGAGACAGAAAGATCTCCAATGATATTTTCAATGTAAGGATGAGAGGATATAAAAATTTTAAATTTTAAATTTTTTTTTTTAAAAAATAGCAGTAGCAAATGGGTGAATGTGGTGGTTTTGACGTAAAAGCAATAGAACTCGTGACTCTTTGTTGTTGTTTTGCTTCTTGTGGCCATGGAAGTAGCTAGGAAGCATGTAGTAGGCGCGGGACAATAGGATTAAACCATCCACGGGTAGATCCAAACCCGATGGGCCCATTAGCTAGCTAGAAAGTCCTCCTAATAAAGAACCCTTCCAAACAAACTTTAAACTCTCACGTGATTGCTCTTCAAACAAACTATACACACACAACAATTGCATCAACAGAAGTAATGAAGAATTGAGTTCACCTGAGTCACGTTACAGGATTCTAGGGAGCTTGGGAATTGCTTCGATCACCGTGCAAATTAAGCCAATGTCGATGTGTAGTGTAGCAATTGCATGTTGGTTGTGAAAAAATGTGAATTGGGAGAGGCTTTTTATAGGGGTTATTAGAAAGATGGCCTGGTAAATGCATGTGTTTGTCTCCGTCTGTCACGTGTACACTCTCACGGGCGGTTCCTAGAGCACTTTTTATGTTTCCTGACACTTGAAAGAGTGATGATTTTATGTTTCATGGCCTTCAGCCATGACACGTCGGATTCAGATACATGCATCCCACGTACGTTCTCTCTTATTGGGTTCTTGTGGCTGGCGGGGCCCGCCTGGGTAGGCCACGTGTGGGGCCTGCCACCCGCTGTGACGGAAGGGAGGGAGAGAGGGAGGCTCTCTCTATCAGAGTTCCAACACCAAAATTCACATGCTGCTATAAGTTGAATTTGCTGAAATTTGAGGTGACCATCTCTAGATTCCTCTCACGCAATGGGAAGATGGAATGGCGGCACGTGGCAGCTGCGATTTCACGGGTTGGTGTTTCTGTGTGTCACGGGTGACAGAAGGATTACGTACTAATTAAGGGATTATTAATGGTTAGATACCCTAAACTTGGTACTTACACTGCTTACAAGACAACAAGAGAGACAATTTAAAGAGACAAGCATAAAAAATAGATGGCTGGGCACTGACGATCCATCACCAAGAGAATTTTGGGTGGTCTGATTTTATTAAATCCCGGCGGCCAGCACCTATTTCTTCAGAGCTATATTTTTTGTTGTATATGTTGTAATGATTTCTCTAGTTAACTGCAATACCAGAGAGAGTGTCATTCATCCAAAAGTAAAAAAAAAAGTAAGGTAGTTCAGTCGGCTGTGGACCACGTCTAATAAAGCGGAGGTTACTAATTTGAATTTCTCATTTTCCTTCTATTGTGTGGACAAGTAAAAAATATAAAGGAGCCAAAAAAAACTATGGATTTCAAATTAGTAAACTTTTTTTTTCCATTCTAGTCAATGTGAGAGAGGGGAAAAGAGGGAGTAATTAGTAAACCTAATGTTAGTGAAATGTTCACTCGAATTCTATCTGTAGAAAGAGCACAACGCGCGATTGGTTTTAATTTGCATTAATGTCTCATACTCGTTTGACTTTTGGGTGAAAACTTGTGCTCAATACAACTATGCGAAATATGGGAGTGTCTGGTAATAAAAGATTGTAAAACTTTGTCCATATTTTAACGGTTGATTTTTTTTTCTCAAAAGAAAATGCTTCATTTTCTCTCTTGATTCTTTTTTCATTCTCATACTTTTTTAAATTATATTGAGTTTGTAGAGTCATATGAGTTTCACACATAGCCATATAAATTCAATGGTAGATTTGAAAAGTGAAATGACAGAAGATAATACATAGTGTTAAAACAGTTTTCGATTAAGTGAATTCAAGGGGAAGCAAGTTGCCTCTTTAATGTTGCTCCTTCTTGATCTGCAAGATAAAAAGATGGTTAAGAGAGCTCACCAGGGCGTTTCCGGCGAATCTTTCTCCGATGGTTAAGTCAATGACCTTCTTTGTAGGGATGATAGTATATTTGAAAATGAGTTGATCGAGCGTGTACCTTTATTTGTTGGTTATCTTCTTTATTTATAGCATAGCCACTAAATGAGATAATGAATACCAGCCGGGCGGAGGATCCGGGATTAGGTGTAACCAATGGAGAGTTAGTGATGGCCAAGCGGAGAATTTGTGATCCACGTGTAACTGATGGAGAGTTGATGACAAGATCTTTCGTTCGGATAACCGAATCTAATGTTCAGATGACTTTATGGGCGCACGTAACGCTTATAAGCATTTACTAACTTGTAACTGATGCCTCCTGTTAATGATCATTGAATAGCTTTCTTCCGATTATACTTGTATCCTCGGGTACCTACCCCCCGATGATTATAATATAGCATCTGGGAGATTCCTCCGATAGTCTGAGCAATTGATAAGCTAGACCTTTTTGGGCTGGCCCTGTGCTAGTGGAAACTTTAAGCCCATATTGGCATTCCTTGATGATCCGGGCCCATGGGCTCAGGTCTTATAACATGTATGAACATATAGCACATCTCTTTCCCAAATTAGGTTAACTAGATGGATTTTCATATATGGCTTTCATTCCATCTTATTTTTGAAAACAAACTACAAAGTTGTTCTCTAAATAAAAAATAAAATTCTAAGAAAATAAAATACAAAACATTTTTCCAAAAAAAAATGTTGTCTTCTCCATTGAATTTTATTGTATTGTGGCCACCCACCGTCTAGTTTGGCATCATGTGGTGGCCGCCAGCTAGTTTTAACAACCATGTAGTGGCCGCCAATCAGATTTGGTGGCCACTGCTAGGGCAGCCGGAGCACCACCATAATGGCGGCACCATTACTATGGTGCTACAATTTTACTTTTTTTTTTTGTTATAAAAATAAATCTCACATTTAAATTTTTACAAAACACTTCTAAAATTTTATCAAATCACTTTTCAGCTTTTCTCAAACGTGACTTCCACCAAATCAATTTTCAACTTTTACTTTCTTTTTTTTCAAAATTCAAAACTCAAAACAATTCTCAAAATTTTATCAAATAAACTATATAGAGGTTTTTGTCTTCTCCGTTGAGGAGCATGGAGCACAAAGAACGCTGGGTACTATCAAAACTGAGTCCATTAATGTGACTTACCAAAAAAAAAAAACAAAAGTCCATTAATGTGGCGGCTCGAAAGCCCGTGATGTATCAGAACCACTTGCAATTGGGCTTCGTCTATGGCCCAGGTACCACATGGACGTCCTATCATGCGTGCACGTAGGGAACTTTAATGGTTCAATAAAATAAAATAAAGCCTAGCATATGAAAAATTTAATATAGTACCTAGTAAAGTTGCGGCCCGCAGTGGTGTGACGTAAAAACGGCGGACAGGAGGACGGCCAAGACTGGCCAACTAGAATAAGCAGCAACTTTTTTGCTTTGTCCGGTATGACGTCTTTCGTCATCGGAAAATCCGAAAATATGCTTGCTTTGTTGTCCTTTTTCTCTCGCCAGCATATGCATGATATACCGTATATAATGGCTTTGTTCATAGATTGATTGTAAATGAGTGTATTACCACGAATAGATCATTCACTTTCCAATGTGACATGGGCAGTTGAAAATCAATGGAGATGCACTTGAGCTTTCCTGTTTGCCTCGTCAATATTAAGGATTAGAGTCAATCTAAAAACTTAATTTTTGTACCAATTGAGCTAATATGGAGGACCCGTAAATTATTTGATTTTATTCCATCAATAAAGTTAATCCAATAATTTATAAGTGATTTTCAATTCGACCATCAATGTTTCAATTTTTGCAATGCACTCTCCCAAGCTTGCAATTTTTTTTTAATTCGA
This sequence comes from Corylus avellana, assembly GCF_901000735.1. Lineage (NCBI taxonomy): Eukaryota > Viridiplantae > Streptophyta > Magnoliopsida > Fagales > Betulaceae > Corylus > Corylus avellana. The sequence continues at coordinate 8,950,267 of NC_081541.1, forward strand.
CCAATTTCATCCAAAAATTTTCATATTGTTCCTAATTTATTTTTTTATACAAAAATTTTAAAAATATATATATTGGGGGTGGCTAGCCACTCCATTGGCCATCTGGCCATTTTTGCAACCCAAATTTTTTTTTTTTTAAAAATAAAAAATAAAAAATAAAAAAAATTATGGGCAATATGGGAATTTTTGGATGAAATTGGTCAAATTGAAAAAAATTTGCAAGTTTTTGAGAGGTGCATTACAAAAATTGAAACATTTGTGGTCGAATTGACAATCGCCCCAAACTTAGGGGGGGTAAAGTGTAATTTTTCCTTTATCTTTGGTTGTCATGAGATAATTCCGATGTGCTTGCTTAAATCCTTCGGAGTTAGATTATGCTGGAAGAGAAAGTAAAACATTGCCAAGGATGGGCTGCTTTCATAGGAAGGGAAACGGATCTTCTCTAATTCACTTGAAATTTAGAGTATTCATTTAGTGTAATTATGAAGGTATATTTGTCCAAAACATTTTGTCTAAAAAATAAATAGACAATATTACTCTCCTAAATGCACTAAGACTCCGTTTATTTCAACGTAAAATGATTTTCATAAAATGATTTTTGCATTTTACGGTGTTTAGTACGACGTAAAACTGTGCTCAACGAAAAATATTTTTCCTTCAACTGAAAATTCTTTATTAATTTTCGGTCTGACTTTCAGCATCTCATTCTCAAATCGACAGACCCTATCAAGATCAGCCCAAGACCCCGTCGAGACCTGCCCGATACCTCTCCGGGACTTGACCGGGATTTGCTCAGGACCCGCCCTTTCGGTAGAAAACATTTTCCTTGAAAATAATTTCTTAGAAAACATTTTCATTGAAAATGATTTATTATAAAATATTTTTCAATATTTGACATGTACGAAAAATCAGGCAAGTTTCGGTCGGGTCCCCGACATCGGAAAATGGAAAACATTTTCAGCAGAAAACATTTCCCTAAAAAACATTTTACAGTATTTGGTGTGTACACAAAGTCATATTAAACACTAAATTGTGAAAATGTCCATGTCGGGTCTTGGACGGGTCCTGCCGGGTCTCGAGTTGATCCTGATAGGGTCTTAATAGGGTCTAGGTGGGGTCCGGGCGAGTCCCGGGTGAGTCGCAGTGGGGTCCTTGTGGGACTTGGTTCGAACACCTCTAAGACTTTGTCAAGACATTTTCGTAATTTAGAGTTTAATATGATTTATTGAAAAAAATATATAAAAAACTTTGATTTTTTGTGTGCACGCTAAACGCCGTAAAATGTTTTCAGCATAAAACATTTTTAGAAAAAATGACTTTCCTGAAAATATTTTCCGATGTAAACTATTTTATGTCGAAAAAAATGAGCCTAAATGGCTACGATCCTTTTCCCATGGGAAGCATGGAGAGGTGTTTGGGCGCAAATTTGGGTCTTCCTTGTGTTTAGGAAAATTTAAAGAAAACCACAAAAACTTACTCACATCAGATTCCTTATATTTAACTAACCATAAAGGGTTGCTACAGTGTTTTCTAATGTGTAGGGAACAATTATTTTAATATAAACATTTATTTTTCCTATCTCATCTTTCATCTTTTTGTCTTTTTAATTAGAGATTGTGTTGAAATTTTGTGAAAAAAAAAAATGAGGGTAGATAGAGAACTTGTATTTTGTAAATAAATAATATTTTAATGGTATATGGAAAAGTAAGGGAAACTATTGTGAAATATATTTCATAGGGAATCAAAAAGTAGTTTTGTGCTATAAACTTAGGAAAAATAAAAGGGAAGCGGCTGCTAGTGCTCTCACAATAGCTTCTCGTACTTTTCCCTATATTATTAAAAATATTATTTATTTTCAAAATACAAGTTTCATACCTAAAATTGTAGAGTCCAATTTTTGACAAAATCCCTAATAAAAGGCAAAAAGTTGAGAGATGAGAGAAGAAAGATAAATATTTATATTAAAATAATGTATAAGGAAGTTTTTTTGGTTCCCTACACATTGGGTAGCATTATAACATTCTCAATGTTTAGGGAAGCTGTTGCATGACTTTTTGTGATTTTTTTTGAGATTTTTCCTATATATAAGAAAGAGAATGAGTTATAAAATGTCTGTTGCTAGTGCTATGACGAAGTGCCTAATTTGACTTGCGATTGTAGTATAGAAGGCCGACTTATTTTTAAAGTTTTGAAGGGGTAAATAAAAATATAATAATAATAATAATAATATTTTTTTGAAAAAAAAAAAAAATAATTAGGGGCTAAAGTTTATTTTATTTAAAAAATAGAAAAGTAAACCTTGTTAGACAAGACCAAAGACGGACCAACGATACATGCAACTGATCGGGAACCTTCGTGTAATTTTTACAAAATTTCAAATGACCGTCCTAAATATAATATACGTTTCGCAGAATCGCATAGGCACACACAGTTTCGCTATTCTATTTCTCGCATTTACGCACAGAACTGTCTATTTCGCTAGGCTCCTTTCTGTTTACAGGTCACAGAAATACAAGGCGTTTGACATTGAACAAGCAAACCCTAGAGTTTTGGTGCGGATTCTCAGACTTATATGGCGATTCTTGACCCTCCATCGTCGTCGATTTGTGGATTGATCGGGTTGTAAGCTCGTTCATGTTTTAGCCGATAGTACGAATCGGCTCGATTCGTCACCATGTTCGAGGCTCACGTACGTCTCTAAATATAAATTCTAGTTTGGCGATGATTCACTTGAATTTTCATTTGATAGTTTGTGAAATTTGACAAAGAGCTTGAATTACAGCATTGTATATTATTTGTTTTTGTTGATTTTTGATATGGTTGTTGTTTGGATATTTGCTAAGTGTTTATGGAGTTTTTGTTTGGCAATGTCTTGCTATTGCTCCATTTTCTTTTAACTTTGAAATATGCTATCATTTTTTATTTGTTAATTGGTTGACATAGCTTAATCTTACGTGGGGAATTTGAGACCGGAGCTAAGGTTAGTATTGGGAACTGATTTACTGGGGTTTGAAATGTTTAGACATTGTAGCGTAATAGGAAGCGTCTCCTGAGTTGCGTTGGATACACTAGCGTGCATGCCGAGGGGCGTGAAGGTTAAAATGAACCTAAAAGTCCAATACTCTTTGACTCAGAATAGTTCAAGCTGAATTTGGACTAAACGTCCAGTTGCAAGTGTTGCTATACGTTTTTGTTTTTCAAAGATTCGTCAAGAACGGTCCGATACATTTTAGTGGAAAGGATAATTATACTAGGAGATTGCAAGTCCAATCACACTTTCTGGCTCAAAGACGCTTCAAATATGAATTATTTAGTGAAAATGAGAATGTTGGAGTAATGAGTGGCAAGACAAGAAAGGACATGAGATTTAAAATTGGTGCAGTTTTGAAAAGTGAAGAGTAGCTCTTGTGGGAAGAAGATAAGATAATTGTGGCTGAAATGTCCAGGTTATGTAATATGTGTAAAGATGATCAATGGTTGGTCCTTATGGAATATAATATGTGGGAACAACGGGCAGATTTCCCTTCTATTATGAAAATTTTGCATTTCGGATCAGAATTGATACTAAAGTTCAAATTGTGAAACAGGGTTCTCTCAAATGCTTACCCGCGTTGGTTAATTGCTAGCTGATATTAAAAAAGACTAATGAACTGAGTTGTTATGAGAACTTGAGTGGGATCAGGTGCCTAGGTGTGCCTAGGTAGTTTTGTCGCTTAGTGTTGCAATGAGAATGCACATCAAAGTTTCTGTTGCATTAATTTATATCACAATAAAAGGAAATCGCCTTCTCAACCACTGTAAATAGTTATGTACACTTGGCTCAGTCTTTGCTTAGGCTCTTGTAAATGTAGCCTGCACTGCCAATACTTAATTGGTTTTAAAAAGCTTAGGTGAAAGGTCAAGAAGAATTTACCTTGGTTGCATAGTTTTTGGGTCATGCAATCAACTTATCGCCTGCCAAATTCTCAAATCTAGAAATGGCATATACACTATAGCACTATTTATACCTTACAATGATACTACTTGGATAATCCCAGCTACATATGTGATTTGCAAAAATTTGGAAATAAAATTATAAATTTCAACATGCATGTGATACTTCTCGAATACTTATAGATATGTAGAGGACACACCTTCACTGTTAGGATAGCCCCTCTTTAATTTTAGGTAGGAGTTAATTATAACAAAAAAAAAGTAGGGTTTATGGCACACTTTAGGCATTTTTTTTTTTTTTTTTTGATTTTCTTTGGGGTTCTCCTTTTGTAGACTCCTTATGTACTTAGGTTTCTTTGCCCCTTTTGGCTCTTTTAAATATATTTTATCAATTATCAAATAAATTTTTGCCTTTTGGTGTGAATGGTAATCTTTGTCTTGTATAAATTAGGAAAACCTTTTTGTGCTTAATTCACTGTGAGACACAACTACATAATATTCAACAATTTGATACTATGCACGCACCCACACAATGACTCATAAATTCATAAATTGTACATCCAGATACATGCATAACATTTGATCCTGGTGTCCTGTACCAAACACATTCACAAGTAGATGACATTGTTATTAATATTTCTAACAGTTTTTTTCTGAGTCTTAGATGAAACATGGCTATAGAATATTACTAATTATATTAAGGGGTTTAGGAATGAAAAATGTAGTTTGATACATCACCCTATTGTATAAGATGAGTTTTAGAAAGTTGTTAATTGCTTATATGGTTCAATAGGGTGTATAAAGGGTGTTTATTTATTTATTTTTTTTGAATGGATGATGTTATAAATCTAAAATATAGAAAAATCTTAGAGGACATGGCACTCTCTTGTGCTTGCGCTTAGATGGGCAAAACTTAGAAGTTTGAACCATTTATCTAAAAGTTTGAACTATTTATCTAGACTATGTCCTTATGCTTTTTAATCTCTTCTGATTTTCTCTGTTTTCTCATACCGTGCTTTAAGACAAGTTATGTAAACAAATTCCTATTAAATTATTGTTCTGGAGTTGTTTTACATAACTTTTCTTAAATCTTGTGGATATGAGATGGTTTAATACTTAATGAAATTTAGCAATTCTGTTTGGAAATCATGTGGATAAAATAGTTGCTTATGATCTTTGTCGGTAGGTTCTGCATTTGCTTCGAAGGTACTTGGGTGAATATGTCCATGGGCTCTCAGTTGAGGCTTTAAGAATCAGTGTCTGGAAAGGTTTGTCCTCCGATCTTCAGTGTGCTTGTATGCCATGGTTTACTGTTCCTGTTCACCTCCTTATTTGAGCTAGGATTTCAACAATTTGAGTTGTTGTTTCCTGTCGAAGCAATATGTTTACTGGATAAGTGAAACATGCTGGAATTCATTGGTACAAATGCGTTTTGACTTGTTGATATGGCATTGGCTGACAACATCATGTCAGCTTGGTCAAGATTAATTACTTTTTTCAGGTTAAAAGATTTTTTTTCCCTCACAAATGATGTTTCTTATGTGTTTTTTTCACAGGTGATGTTGTTCTCAAGGATTTGAAATTGAAGGCGGAGGCTCTAAATTCACTAAAACTTCCAGTCACTGTGAAAGCTGGTTTTGTTGGTACCATAACATTAAAGGTAGCATTTGTTGTTATTGCTTGCACACTGGCTGAGATTTGGATTCTGATACTTGTTTTTGTTTTTATCCATAATTTTTTTTTTTAATCATTCTTTTAGTGGGTATAATTAGTATTTTCAGAAGGATGAGCATTGCTCTTGTCTTTGTAATCTGTAATTTTTTTTAAGCCATAATTATTACATGGGTGATATAAAATGTACCAAATCGCAACCCTTCTTATGGAGAAATTCATTATGTTTTGCTGTTTTCACATGTAGTGGGCTGTAAAATAAAAAGAGAAATGTTTTTGTGAAGAGATGCTTTTGTCGTGGCGGAGGATTCTTCAGATGTCTCCTCTGGCACATCGTTGGGCTGTTCTTTCACGTTACTGATAGATACATAGAAATTAGAAGTTTTTTTTTTTTTCCCCCCTCTTATCAGTATTTTACTACTGTATAAAAAATGAGAATGTGAAAGTTTATATGCATTATCGATTGAAATATTCTGAACCTTGTGAAGAAAATATTTTTTCTTAGTGGGGAGAACGCTTCACGTGTCTCTAGCATAGGGGTGGCAAAACGGGTTGGTGGGTCAAACTAAATGCGACCCGATTGACCCGCCACCCGATTAGTCTCAACCCGATTCGACCCGTTTAGATAAACGGGTGAAAATTTAAAACACGAACACGACACAACAAATTCATTGGAATGTTATGTTTATTCGACCTAACAAATTAGGCATGGTGGTGTGGATAAAATTTGTTGGATCCCCTCGAAGATGAAGAATTTTGAAGTGAAGTCATACTATCAAGTAATGGTTAATCCGGCACCGGTTGTTGGTCCTTGGAAGAGTAAAGCTCTTCAGAGAGTGGTTTTTTTTGTGTGGACGGCGGTGTTGAGAAAAATATTAACCTTGGACAATTTACGTAAGAAGAACATTATAGTGACAGAGTGATGTTGTATGTGTAAGCACAGTGGAGAATCAATTGATCATTTATTATTGCATTGTGAGGTTGCTATTGAGGTATGGAGCATGGTTCTTGTGCTGTTTGGTGTTACGTGGGTGATGCCGGGTAGGATGAAGGAATGTTTGGGAAGTTGGAGGGGACAAAGGGGTAATCGTACAATTCTGCAAATTTGGAGAATGGTTCCTTTGTGTGTAATGTGGTGTCTATGGAGAGAAAGGAATGCATGGAGCTTTGATGACCGTGAACTTGGACTCATCGAGTTGAAGAAAATGGTGCTCTAAACACTTACTCGTGGAGAGTAATGTGGCATTCGTTGCAAGCTTCAACGCTTGCTGAATTTTTAGATTTATGTGCTTTATTCTCAGCTTAAAGGCTATTGTATACTTGTGCTTTATTGTATACCACCTGTGTACATGGGTTGCGCCCCTTTGCACTTTATGAATCGATATTACCTATTAATTTTGTTTTTTTAAATCTCCAAAAACTATTTTCTTTTTTTTTTTCTCTCTCTCTCTCGCATCACTGTCTTCTTTCTCTCGTCTCTCTTTTTCTTTTTTTTTTTTAATTTATTTATTTATTTTTTCCCTGTGTCATCTCCAGAAACCATTTTCTTTTTCTTTAATGGGTTTTCGATGAATTTGATCTAGATGCAGAAGTTGTAGCAAACAAAGAATCAGGAAAAGAACAAATATTTAATGGCGACAAATCTTTAATTTGTGGGTATTGATTGAGGAAAAGAACCATGGAGGTTGTGGGTGTTGATGTGGCCTTTTCTGTGCGGTGTGCTGAGAGAGAGAGAGAGGGAGAGAGATGCATGTGCTGCCTTTTCTGTTGGGTTTTATTTATTTATTATTATTATTTTTTAAATGGGTGAGGCGGGTCACCCGCCGGTCAAGCAGGATTCAATTGGATTTCTTTTTAGGTTGTTCATTCTCATTATTGAGGTACTTAGAAATTAAAAGCTTTTGCTCTTAAAGTCTAGTACTATTGTATACGAAATGAGAACGTGAAAGTTTATATGCTTTATAGATTGAAATATGCCAAGTTTTTGGGGAACTTGAAAACTGTAAGAGTCAGGAAAATGAAACCAGCAGCTCTTAAAATATTTGGTTGGCTAGTTCTAGGGTGGTATATGTTTTTAAGCATTGTCCCATCCTTAATTTCCGATGCATTTTCTACCAAGGGTTGTAAAAAGTAAATGGATATGTTAAACAATGTGTCATTCTTGACTAGTTCTTAAACTTTAAATTTTCAACCTGTTGTTGATCTAGGGATGATACCACCATGAAAGAAATACAGAACAGCCGCAATATGCTTATGCAACCTGACAATATATTAAGGATATTGCTTCCTTTCTTACTGCAGCTTAGGATATTCTTGACATGTATATGGTTTTATTCGGTGACCTATTTGTTATCTGCATTAAATGCTTTTATTTGTTTAATATGATATGCTATAAAGGGTGATGATTATTTTAAATATGATGGAATAGTGGAAAGAATACATGCGGTGGCCTCGGTTTGTTGATGTGGATCTGAAGCTGAACCTAATCTAGTTAAGATTGAGGCTCAATTGAGTTCAGTTTAGCATCGGATACTTTTAGTTTGGACTCTGGGTTATCATGCTTTGAACTCATTTCTACTGGAATATTTTCTAAACTAATTATGTAGAACTGACTTATTGGTAAATGATGGTGTATGAATGGTGATGATTATTTTAAATATGATGGAATAGTGGAAAGAATACATGTGGTGGCCTCAGTTTGTTGATGAAGCTGAACCTAATCTAGTTAAGATTGAGGCTCAGTTGAGTTCGGTTTAGCATCGGATACTTTTAGTTTGGACTCTGGGTTATCATGCTTTGAACTCATTTCTACTGGAATATTTTCTAAACTAATTATGTAGAACTGACTTATTGGTAAAGGATGGTGTATGAATGGTGCAAAGTTTTGTTAATTTCAGTTTTTGTCATCATATATGTTTCATGTGTTCTCTTGTATACTTTGTGTGTGTACAATGGCTTTGCCTCTTCTTCTAATAAATTATTGGGAAAAGTACCTTTACTTAAAAAAAAAGTTTGGGGTAGTTTTCAATTCGACCTCCAACCCTCCAAACTTCAAAATTTTTGCAATTTGATCAATCCGTCAGTCCAAAAGCGGCTTTGTGACAGCTTGATGTCAGCGTGACTTCGCGTGATCACTCTTGGTCTTTTTTTCCCCAAAATGCCCCCACCCACACCTTACCCACAGCAAATGGCGTTTGGTGCTTTTCCTGTGCCGTAGTTCGTTGTCAGCCAATCAATTGGCCACGCGGTCAGTGGATTCGGGGAAAGCGAAAGTGAGATGGAGAGAGATTCTTCGTCAGACGAAGCGGAAGACCGCTAGAACCACCTTACACGTGCCTTTTTTGTTGGTCACCACAAAAACCTCACCTGGTTGGTCACCACACCACAAACAAAGACTGCCAGAACCACCTTGCAATTCGGGGAAGATGAAGAGATTCGTTGTCAGATGCGAGTCAACGACACTGGTAAGTTCCTTCTTGGCCCGATCTGGAAGCTCAGTTGTTTGGGATGGGGGGCCTGATCAAGATCTTGGCCTGATTTGCTGGATCTTCGGTTGTTTACATGGAAGCTCACTCTTGGCCTTGTTTCTGAGAGCTCCTGGTGAGAGAGAGAGATAGAAAACTTACAGGAGAGAGAACTTACCGGTGGCGTAGCAACGGTGGATCCAGCATGCGTGAGTGAGGGGTTTGGGATGAGGGGCACTTTGGGGAAAAAAAGGCCAAGAGTGATCATGTGCGAGTCACGTGATCATTGTTTCATCAGTCAAAACGGCTTTGATTGACGGATTGGTCGAATTGCAAAAATTTGGAAGTTTGGGCGGGTGCATTGCAAAAATTGGAACATTGGAGGTCGAATTGAAAATCGTCCCAAACTTTGGGGGGTAAAGTGTAATTTTCCCTAAATTTTTATATTATGGACACAAATTTCCTCCAAACTGGTTTGGAGGTTTGGAGGAAGTTTCCTTTAATCTACTTTAATAAGTGACAAGTGTCATTTACTTATAAAAAAAAATAAGTGACAAGAGTCATTCAACATTTTTGGGTTTCTTAAAAATTAATTTTTGGGTTTCTAGATTAGTGGAATGACAATAAATAACTGTTAAAATATTTTTTTTGTTTGATAAGTAATGATGATATAAAAGAGCGCAAAGGGGCGCAACCCATATACACGGGAAGTATAAACAGAGAGCGCCTAGGAGGGAGAGAAATGAAAAAGAAAATCAGAGAAACAAATCACTAAAGGAGCTAGCCAAGCGGCCGTCCAAGAGTAAAGAGTACAGAAGAAGAAATGAGTCAATTCCTCTATGGTCCTAGTGGAATTTTCAAAACATCTAGCATTTCTTTCATTCCAAATACACTACATAAGACACAGAGGGATCATCTTCCAAACAACCGCGCTTCGAGAACGACCTCCCGACCACTAGCTAGCAAACAAGGCCCTCACCCGACAAAGCATGACCCAGTGCAACCCAAACCGCTGAAAAATCGTGTGCCAAAGAGCACTTGCAAGCTCACAATGGAGAAGAAGATGATCGGCTGACTCTCCGGTCTTCTTGCACATACAACACCACTCCACAACCACTATGTTCCTCTCACGCAGCGTATCATGAGTCAAAATTTTGCCTAGGGCCGCTGTCCAACCGAAAAAAGCCACTCGTTGAGGCGCCTTAGTACGCCATATGCTCTTCCAAGGAAACTCCTCTTGATTAGAAATGGCCAAGGCCTTATAGAACGATTTAACCTCAAACTTGCCCTTCTTGGACGGAGCCTAGCAAATACGATCTACGCTGCCTAGGGAAACCTTGCAAGAATACAACCGATCAAAAAAAGGAGAAACCAAATCCATCTCCCAATCTTGTACCGATCGTATGAAAATGACATTCAACTCAACACCCCCATTCCTTCCAATAAAATTATCCTTCACCCAAGCTTCTTTGTGTCTGGCGATATTGTATAAGGATGGAAAAGCTTACTTCAAGGAATTGTCCCCACACCAAATATCATACTAGAATCGGACTTTCAAACCCTCCCCCACCTCAAAACGAGTACTTTTGGCAAAGAAATTCCACCCTTTCCGAATATGCTTCCATAGCCCCACAGCATGAGAGCCCGAAACCTGTGAATATTTTAATATTTTAACTGTTAAAATATTTTTTTTGATAAGTAATGATGATATATAAAAAGAGCGCAGAGGGGCGCAACCCACATACACGGGAAGTATACACAGAGAGCGCTTAGGAGGGAGAAAAATGAAAAAGAAACTCAGAGAAACTAATCACTAAAGGAGTTAGCCAAGCGGCCGTCCAAGAGTAAAGAGTAAAGAAGAAAAAAATGAGTCAATTCCTCTATGGTCCTAGTGGAATTATCAAAACATCTAGCATTGCTTTCATTCCAAATACACCACATAAGACATAGAGGAATCATCTTCCACACCACCGCGCTTCGAGCTCGTCCTCCCGCCCACCAACTAGCAAACAAGTCCCTCACCCGGCAAGGCATGACCCAATGCAACCCAAACCTCTGAAAAATCATGTGCCAAAGAGCACTTGAAAGCTCACAGTGAAGAAGAAGATGATCGACTGACTCTTCGTTCTTCTTACACATACAACACCACTCCACTACCGCTATGTTCCTCTTGCGCAGCGTATCATGAGTCAATATTTTCCCTAGGGCTGCAGTCCACCCGAAAAAAGCCACCCGCTGAGGCGCCTTAGTACGCCAGATGCTCTTCCAAGGAAACTCCTCTTGACTAGAAAAGGACAAGGCCTTATAGAACGACTTAACCTCGAACTTGCCCTGCTTGGACGAAGACCAGCAAATACGATCTACATTGCCTAATGAAACCTTGCAAGAATACAACCGCTCAAAGAAAGGAGAAACCAAATCCACCTCCCAATCTTGGACCGATCGTATGAAAATGACATTCCACTCAACAACCCCATTCCTCCCAATAAAATTATCCTTCACCCAAGCATCTTTGTGTCTAGCGATATTGAATAAGGACGGGAAAGCTTGCTTCAAAGAATTGTCCCCACACCAAATATCATGCCAGAAACGAACTTTCGATCCCTCCCCCACCTCAAACCGAATACCTTTGGCAAAGGAATTCCACCCATTCTGAATATGCTTCCAAAGACCCACACCATGGGAGCCCGAAGCATCCTTCGTGCACCACCCACCTTCTTGGTCTTCATACTTAGCTTCGATCACCTTACACCAAAGAGCCCCGTTCTCATTTGCGTATCTCCAAAGCCATTTCCCCAAAAGAGCTTGATTAAACTGGTGCAACTTCCGAATGCCAAGACCCCCATAGCGAAGAGGGCTGCAAACTTGGTTCCAACTTACAAGATGCAACTTGGGCTCATCCCCAATTCCTCCGCATAAGAAATCTCTTTGGACTTTCTCAATCCTTTTAGCTACACTTGCCGGAATCGGAAACAGAGACAAAAAGTAAGTCGGAAGATTAGCCAAAGTGCTCTTAATGAGGGTTAAGCGACCTCCTTTAGAAAGATACATTCTCTTCCAACCTGCCAACTGACGCTCCATCTTTTCGATCACTTCATTCCACATAGCCGTATCCTTGTACGATGCCCCAAGAGGGAGACCCAAATACTTCATAGGCAAATCGGCAACACTACACCCAAGGATGTTAGCTAAAACCCCAATGTTCTCCACCTCACCAATGGCCACAATCTTTGATTTTCCCAGATTCACTCTCAAACCAGAAACAATTTCAAAACATAAGAGAATGAGACGAACATACCAGATTTGCTCGATAGAGTCTTCACAAAAAATCAAGGTATCATCCGCAAATAAGGAATGGGAGACCATCAACTCCGACAAGACCCTATTTCCCATCGAGAAACCCTTCAAAAGGCCTTGGTCAACCGTCGCATTCACCATCTTACTCAAAGCCTCCATAACCAACACAAATAATAACGGTGAGAGAGGATCCCCTTGCCGGATTCCCCTTGAACTATTAAAGAACCCTTCCGGAGGACCATTCACAAGAATGGAGAATCTTACCGTCTTGATACACCACTCTATCCAAGCCCTCCACCTCTCGCTAAACCCACATCTATGCAGCAAATACAAAACAAAGTCCCAATTTACATGGTCATAGGCCTTTTCCAAGTCCAATTTACAAAGAACACCTGGCACCCCTGATTTCATGCGACTATCCACACATTCATTTGCAATGAGAACGGAATCTAGGATTTGCCGACCCCCAATAAAAGCATTTTGAGAATAGGAGATGACCTTACCCAAAACAGTTTTCATCCTGTTGGCAAGAACCTTAGACACAATCTTATACACTCCTCCCACCAGGCTAATGGGCCGAAAGTCCTTCATCTCCACCGCATCCGCCTTCTTCGGAATCAAGAAAATAAAAGTTGCATTCAAGCTCTTCACCAATTGACGTCTACGATAGAACTCTGCAAAAACCGCCATAACGTCTTGTTTAATAACACCCCAGCAAGCTTGAAAAAAAGCCATGGAAAAGCCATCTGGGCCCGGAGCCTTATCACCATCCATGCCTTTTACCACCTCCCAAACCTCATTTTCCTCAAAATCTCTTTCTAACCACCTATTATCCTCCTCTTCGATGGTCAAAAACGGCTGGTTATCCATTCTAGGGCGCCAAGTGCTTTGTTCCGAAATATTAAAGAAAACATGTGAGAGATGACACTTTGCACTTATTAGACTAGGTTAAAAGAAATTTCCTCCAAACCAGTTTGGAGGAAATTTGTGTCCTTATATTATTTTTCATCATATATATATATATATATATATATATATATATATATATATATATATATATTTCATGCGTTAAATATGGATTTTGTAGGGGAATTATGCTTTTTGAGAACTGTTTGTAGGAACTCTGTTATTGCGTAATCTAATTTCAGCTTTCCCATAGCACAAAAAAGAAAATGTAAACCCCCAGAAGTATTTTCCTCCTCTCCTTGGTTTCTTAAGAAATTATAAATTATGGAATGAACTCTTGTTCTTGTATCTCTAATTAATAACTACTTCTATGACCTGTATTATCTTTTAAGTATATAGATAGTGAATTGCACATCAACACATAAAAAAAAGATAAACACATTTTTTTGGTCTAGTAAACTATTGAGGAAAGGAACAAGCATTTTTAAATACTCCTTGCATTCTCTGTAAACCTGGTCGCATTCTGATTTAGTAAGATTTGTGACTTAATATATATAATTCAACCTAATTTTTCTAAGGATCTGCTTGATGTCTATTCAAGATGGCTATAGTGAAGTTTGGCTTAGATTTGGTCAGAATGGGAGAGGAATGTGGAGGCTTAAGGATAATTATATAAATAATTGGAAAAAATTGTTGGAAGTATTACATAATTGAACTTTAATTTTCTTGAATTTGGAAAGTTTATATAAGGATGTCACTAATTTTTGTCAATCTAGATTGTACTTTTAGTTTCCTAATGTGCTTTGAAATATGATGTTCATGGTCTAATTTCTTGAAATTTCTTTCATTTTATAAATTACAGGTTCCCTGGAAAAGTTTGGGCAAAGAACCTGTGATAGTTCTCATTGATCGTATCTTTGTTCTTGCTCATCCTGCTTCTGATGGTCGGACTCTCAATGTAGGATGATATTCTCTTTGTTGGAATAATTGATCTTGTTATTGCTAATAGCTAAAGAAAGGTCAGTCGCTTCTTGTCTGAGTTTATCTTGTATTAATACTCTTTTCAGGAGGAGGACAGGGAAAAACTTTTTGAAGCAAAACTTCAACAAATTGAGGTAATATGCTTTTTTACAGGTTTGCACATGCATGCGTGTCTGCTTTATATCTTGTAAGAGGTACTCTAGGCTGTTTGCCATATTTAAGTTTTGATATATACCTTATAATTTTGGTTCTCTTTCTGTTTTTACCTTCTAAATATACAATAACGAAATTGTATTTGTCGTAAAAAAGTTAGTTCCTGTAACATATTGACTTCTTGATTGATGTGGTTTACTATTTGCATTTCAGTGTTTGGTGTGCAGTTGAACTTCATGAGACTTTTTGTTTTGTATACCTTTAATTCTGTACTCTCTTCTACTTGCCTTCTTTTATGGCTTGTGTTATTTCTTTGAGAAACTTCACCTGTAATTATATAAATAATTTATATATTCCCTTTGTTCTTTCTTGATTGTTTTTGGTAAAGAATTTATCTGAGCAGCGATAGTAAGTCTAAAAACTTTAGATCTTTGTTTGTGCAAAATGTTTGTTTCTCTATGTGTCAAACATAAGATGGATTATTATATTGTGAGAATGAGGTGAGAACAATTGTGATCTCCGCCTCTTGATGTCTAATGAAAAGCTATTATATGTAAGATGCAATTTATCATCATTGTTGTTAACTTGGACCTTGTTTACCTTCTTGTGGGAAAACCTTCTTTTATGTTGCTAAATGTTACATGATTTTACTCGCTTATGATTCATCTTCAAATACACAGGAAAAAGCATATGGTCAATGTAGTAACTACAAAGCACTTAAATTAATAATCCAATCAAGCAAAATTGTTAATGGCTGTAATTTGCCTCTAATTTGGATTGTGTTTATGGTGATGTTGAAATTCCATACTTGTGTTCAGGATTCTTGGTCTTGGATTTAAAAATATGCTTTTTTACCATTGCATATCAGAAGAGACTTTGCAGCTTTGATCCTTGATAAAAGTTTTTAATACTCCTCACATATTGCATGCAGGAAGCAGAGTCAGCAACCCTGGAAGCAATATCAAGGTCAAAGCTAGGAAGTGTAAGCTTATAAATTCAATACTTCTTTTAGTGTGGGAATCAACGATTATTTAGTAGAGCTACTTTATACTCGTTTGGTGTTATTATTTATTTTTTGATACCTTGTCATATTTCAGTAGACTTTGTTATGTTTATGTTTATCGTTATTATTATTATTATTTTTTCTATTGTAAGTAACATGTAGGCCTTGCTGATGTATATATGCATTGGCAATTTCTCATCCAAAGGCTCTTGTTGGGTGAAATGCTTGTCGTTCACATTGTCTAGGTTGATGTTCATGTTATTCTCTACTGTGAAACCATATTTTTTGGGGTTGTGTCTTCTGATGAAGTCATGAAGTTCTCAATCAGGTGTTGAGATTTCGAAGCAAGATCTTTTACCCAATTTTTTTTGTATTCTATTGTCTTCTTGCTTGTTTATTTGTTTGTTTCTTTTCAGCTTGGAAGAGATGTAGTTGCAATCCACTTGTTAGTTCTATATTTTGTAAAACAAAAGAATCACTGCATTTCTCTTAATTTTGTTTTAATTTTTATTTTGGTGTGATTTTGTTTTGTACTACTGTGTTGTATCGATGGCTGGCAGTGGCCCTTATCTTTTTGCTTCTATTGTGGATAACTATGGTTTCCTCTGGTAGTCTTATGGAGCATAATCTAGGTGTTAATATATTAATGTATGGAGTATGGTGTAGGTGTTAATATTAGTTTATATGTAGCATTGTTTTAGCTACAAAAAATGGAGATTTTGCATAATAACTCAATGGAAGAAATGTAAATTTGCTGAATTCGTAGCAGTGAGGGAATAGTGTTATATTGATGGTTGGGTATTGCTTTCGTCATCCATAAGGAGATAAAGAGCATGCTGCCTGGAATAAATGAGAAAAGAGGGCAGTGGTTTTAAAGAAACTATTATGTGTTGTCTAATGGTTGTAATTTGTGAAGTTAATTTGAAATGAGTGGCTTGCCTTGAACCTAGACATAGCACTGATTCCAGGCAAGATTAGGGTAAGTGTTGTAAGGTGGTTTGTGAGAGGTTGATCAATTAAATAAGGTCCCATTAGATGTAAGTGAAAGGTTTGATTCTTCAAACATTTTAGCAATTGATACCTAACTACTAGTAACCATTGCTTTTAGGCGGCCGGTGTATATAGCTACTTTTTGTTAATGATTTGAGTCTACCTGTTCTTTTTCTTGCCTTAGAGGGGAAAATACATATACCCCCCTTCAAACTAACATCCAATTTGTAAGGTCCCCCCAAACTAAAGATTGCATCAATGTCCCTCCTAAATTGCCAAGCAATGTACCCTTTTTGTCCCGCAACAAGACAAAATGACCCTAAAATAAGACAAAAATACCCTATAAATTCGAAAAAAGAAAAAAGAAAAGAGAAACTTTTAAATTTAAAATTGAAAACTAAAAACTATTTTTTTTTAAAGGGAGGAAGAGGGGGTGTGGCTCGGCCAAAAACCATCCCCAAGGCCATGGGGTGGTTTGGGGTGGGCCATGGGGATGCTAGCAACCCCCTCTTCCACTTTTTTTATTTATTTATTTAAGTGAAGGGTATTTTTGTCATATGGGAGTACATTACAAATTTTTGGTAATTTGGGGAGACATTGAAAATTGGATGTTGGTTTGAGGAGAGTATGTGTACTTTTATATTTTTATTTTTTTAAATTTTTTATTTTTTGTATGATGTTTGTACCAACTACTTTTACTTTTCTTCATGCTCATTCATATTTTCAGAGTGCTTTAGCATGTTTCCCTCAAGCTTGTTCCTGAATTCCTGTATTTGTGCGAAAACATGGTGATATATGCAGATTTTAGTGTTTCACTTTTTCTTCTTCTTCTTCTTCTTATTTTTTTTTTTCTGGTGCAGCCACCTCCTGGGAATTCATGGCTAGGTTCTCTAATTGCTACCATCATTGGAAATCTTAAGATATCAATTAGCAATGTACATATTAGATATGAGGATTCTGTCAGGTTGGTGGATGTGTTTTTTTTTTTTTTTGTTGGTTTTAATGTTTTTGTCTTTAGTTGATGGTTCAGATCTTGTTTATCTCTTCATATGTTTTGTTCACCAATTTAATTCTATAATCTTCATCTTCTTGTGCATGTGATAGTATGCTTCTTATCTGCCTGCTTTTAAAAACAAAAATGTTTTCCATGCAGTAATCCAGGACGGCCATTTTCCTCAGGCGTTACTTTGGCCAAACTTGCTGCTGTTACGATGGATGAGCAGGGAAATGAAACCTTTGACACTAGTGGTGCTCTGGATAAATTGCGGAAGGTTAGGCTTGCCTTCTTTCTTTGTGAAGTTACTTTTACTAAAATAGTTATGTGGAGAGCAGCATATGGCATTTCCAATGTCTGATATAAAACTAATGATTAGTTTAGCATCTTTTTGAGACATTCGTGTAGGTCGGAAAGTAATTACTTAAAGGAGAGAACATTCTATCTAGATCGACATTAAGTATTTAGAGTCGCATTTCTTTGACTTTTGGAATGCTGAGTTACAATATCCTTTTTTTTTTTTTTTTTTTTTTTTGGGTTAGTATTTAAACTAGGATGTCAGTGCTAAAGATTTTGATTTTCTAGGGCATTGTTTATGTTTGTCTTGAACACATGGTTAAAAAATTTGGACATACCTCTCTCAAGAATGGTGGACTTTTATCTAGAATGAATCCTTTTGATGTTTAATTTTTTTTTGATAAGTAATTTCATTTTTTTGATAAGTAAATCAGTTTTATTAAAAACGCAAACGCCCCAAAGTACACTGGGAGTATACAAAGGATCACCTAGCTAGGATGAGAAAAACAGACAAGGAACTCATCATAGCTAATCGTCACCAGACAAACATACGTTACAGTCCAAAGATATAAAGCATGAAGACAAGAGGATAATATGTCCTCAGAGAACCTCTTCAAATCCTCAAAGCACCTATTATTTCTCTCTCTCCATAAACACCAAAAAAAGCAAGTAGGCACCATCTTCCAGACCGCAACACTCCCTCCCTTCCCGAGGACCACCAACATGCTAGCAACTCGACAACCCTCCTAGGCATCACCCAAGACAACCCAAAGCGGCCAAAGAAAGCACTCCACAAGACAGAAGCTACCTCCCAATGAAGAAAAAGATGATCTACTGTCTCCTCACTCGTCTTACACATACAACATCTGTTCACCACAATCACATGTTGTTTCCTGAGGTTATCTAAGGTCAGAATTTTGCCCAAAGCCGCCGACCATGCAAAGAAAGCCGCCGATAATGATAAGTAATTTCATTATCATTAAAGCGCAATGGGGTGCAAACCTAGTACACAAGGAATATACAAGAGAACTTTTGGTTTAAAGAAAAAGAACACAAATTCAAAAACTCTGCAAAACTAGAAACAATCACTTTAGAGACTAGAAAAAGAAGAATACCTTTTGAAGTTAAACAGACTTTTTTTTGGGGTACAAAACTAACTATTTATTCGTCGATAATTTATGCTCCTAGCACGCACACATACACACACACACACACACACACACACACGGATATATATATTTTTTGATAAATAATGTATATTAAAAAACATGCAGAAGGGCGCAACTCATGTACACAGGAAGTATACAAGAAAATCCCTACTAATTAGAAAAGGAAGCACATAACACTAAAAAATCAGAAAACGTATACACATGCAAATTAGACCATGGCACTCTCCATGAAAACATAGTATGTAACGCCAACTTCTTCAACTCGAGCTAGCCACTCACGATTTTCAAAGCTTTGTGCATTCCGTTCTCTCCAGAGACACCACATCACCCATAATGGAATCATTCTCCATATGTGCAAAGCAAGCCGATTACCCAACTATCTCCTCCAACTCCCCAAGCAATCACTCACCCTGCGCAGCATAACCCAATCAACACCAAAGAGTTGAAGAAACACGTTCCATATCTCAGTTGCAATCTCATAATGCAGGAATAAATGGTCAATGGACTCTCCACTTGTTTACACATGTAACACCACTCCATCACCATAATTTTCCTCTTCCGTAAATTGTCCAAAGTTAGGATTTTTCCTAGAGCCGCCGTCCACACAAAAAAAGCTACTCTCAGGGGAGCCTTCACCTTCCAAATATTCTTCCAAGGACCAAACGCCTATGCTGGAGTAGATAGAATCTGATAATAAGACTTCACTTCAAAGATCTTCCTTTTTGAAGGATCCCAACAAATTTTATCCTCACCTCCATATCTAATTTTTTGGGAATACAACAATTCAAAAAATCTCGAGACCTCATCAATTTCCCAATCATGCACTGGGCGAATAAACAGAACATTCCAATGACTGAGACCATTTGGGATCTCCATATTCTCCTCCACCCACGCATCCTTGTTACATGCAATATTGTACAATTTCTGGGAATAATATCTTTGATGGAAGTTCTTCACAGCACACATCATGCCAAAATAACACTTTAGAACCATCTCCTATGTCAAACCGCACATGACGCGCAAAACCCTCCCACCCCCTTCTAATACATTTCCACACTCCCACTCCATAAGTTCCCCCTACCTCCTTAGAACATCAATCATCCCTTTGACTATCATATTTAACTTCCACTAATTTCCTCCACAAAGCATCCCATTCTGTCGCATTCCTCCACAACCACTTGCCCAACAAAGCACAATTAAGCTGAATAATTAAATTATTAAAGCATAGTCAAAGTGATGCAACTCATGTATATGGGAAGTTAATAAAAGACATGAACATCTCAAAATTAGTCATTTTTTTGTATAAGTGAATGAACTTCATTAAAAAATGCAAAGGGCGCATCCAAGTACATAAGAAGTATACAAGAGAAACACCTAACCAGAAAAGGAAAAAAAAGATCAAATAAGGCATGAAAACTAGAAATATGAAAACACTCATAGGCAACCATCCATTGGTATAGGGTATTGAAGATGAAAGGCCTTTAATTCCACTACCGTCCTCTCACTGTTTTCAAAGATTTGATCGTTTCATTCTTTTCGAATACACCACATTAAGTAAGGTGGGATCATCGTCCAAATAGCTTCACTTTGAGGACTACCCCACTGCCCTCTCCAACAAGAAAGAAATCTATCTCTCGACGGGGCTTGACCCATCTAACCAAAGCAATTGAAGATAGAGTTCCATTAGGCACTAGCTATCTCACAATGAAGTAAAAGGTGGTCAAAGGTTTCCCCCACTCTTCTTGCACATGCAAATACCAATTTATCACAGTAATTTGCCTCTTTCTTAAGTTATCCAAAATAAGGATCTTTGCTAAAGCGGCCGACCATGCAAAGAAAGCCACTCTCAAGGGGGCTTTACATCGCCAAATACTCCTCCAAGGGAAATTATTGCAAACATGGGGAATACAACTAATTGAAGAACGAAGTAAAGAGTTCCATCTCCTAATCATGAGCCCCTCTTACGAAATTAACATTCCACTGAGGAGAGCCATTGGATAATTGAAGATGATCCAGCATAGAGGCATCCCTAGAGCAGGCAATGCTAAACAATTCCTGGAAACGCCATCTTAAGGGGCTGCTCCCCACACCACACGTCATGCTAAAAACTAATCTTTAAACCATCACCCACCTTGAATCTCGTATAGTTAAAAAACTCTTCCCAACCGCTCCTAATGAATTTCCAAAGACCAAACCCATGCAACCCATTAACTTCATTAAAACACCAACCACCACACAAACTACTGTATTTAAGCTTATGGAATTATGCAAGGAAAGTTTTTAGTTTGCTTATGTTTTGTAGTGTGCCAGATGTGTGTATCGATGAAGTCTCTGGATCATCCTGTTTATCCTTTTACTTAAATTATCATGAGCAAAATTAACAGGCTGATGCATATAATTTTCTTGTTACAGTCATTGCAGCTTGAGAGACTTGCCATGTATCACGATTCTAGTAGCCTTCCTTGGGAGATAGATAATAGATGGGAGGATCTCAGTCCGAAAGAATGGATTGAGGTTTGTTCCCTATACTATTACAATATTTGCCCATGTACTTAAGTAGTTTACTGCATTTGCTTTTGGTACATGGAAAAAAGTGTCAGACATTTGGTACTATTTTTGCCACTTTCTTCTCTTTGGTTTCATGTTTCACTAGATATTTGAAGATGGTATAAACAAACCTGCTGCTGACCATGGAATGGTGTCTAAGTGGGCTATGAATCGCAACTATTTGGTGTCACCTATCGATGGAGTCTTGAAATATCATCGCCTTGGGAATCAAGAAAGAAATGATCCAGAGGTTCCATTCGAGAAGGCCTCTCTTGACCTAAGTGACGTCTCCTTAACAATTACAGAGGTGTTGAATGCTGTATTCTTCAATCATTTTGTCACGATTTTATATCTACCCATTGCATCTCCAATTCTGATATGTTTGCTTGTGGTAAAGACAACTAATATATTAAAATTAATCCACTTCTTTTTTTGGTTAATGAGAGTAAAGACGCTTTCAATAAGACTGGTTATTACTTATCAAAAAAAAAAAAGAATAGCAGGAGGAAAGAATTGTTTTACTTTTGTATGGTACCTCTAGGACCTCTGTCCCCTTAAATGGCTCACTTCCTCTCTTTATCTATCTCTTCTACTTCTTCCATATTTTTTTGGCTCAATTTTATGACAGAAAAGATGAAGTGCAAATTTCTTCTTTTGTAGTACATTCTTGGTATGCAAATGGAGTTCCTTAATCAACTTTTTGCTTGGTTTCACACAGGCACAGTATCATGATTGGATAAAACTGTTGGAGGTTGTGTCAAGATACAAGACATATGTTGAAGTTTCTCACTTGAGACCAGTGCTGCCAGTTTCAGATGCTCCTTATCTATGGTGGCGGTATGCTGCTCAAGCAGGCCTGCAGCAGAAGCAAATGTGGTAATATATGTTTAATTCTGTAAATTTATTAGTTAATCCATGTTGAGGAAACATGGTACATAATAAGAAAATGTCCAGATCTGGTGCATGTTTTTACCATCTGTGGTCGGGCTGTACCCTGTGCTTTAAAATGTATTCTGATTTGAATAGTCATTTCTAAAGTTGAATCTGACTTTACACCTGCTTCCCCATCTCAGTTATCGATTCTCCTGGGACAGAATTCAGCATCTCTGTCATCTTCGTCGGCGTTACGTTCAGTTGTATGCTGTTTCACTGCAACATACGTCAAGTGTTAATAGTAAAGAAATTGGAGAAATTAGAGAAATTGAGAAAGATCTTGATTCCAAAGTAATTCTTTTATGGAGGTACGCAAATTAGTTTCCCTGGCACTTTGTTTTATATAGAGTTGATTGTCACTGCCACGAAGGATATGTGTATTTCACTTGCTAGTTGCTACACCATGATGCAATGCTGAATTCAAGTTGGCAAAATTATCTCATTTCTTTTTCCAATATGTTTTTCATTTCCATTTTTCTGCTGTTCGATAAATAGACACTTGCAGACATGTAAACATGCTTAATTTTCAATTATCTATATGGTTTTTTATTTGATTCACGATGGGA
Organism: Corylus avellana; assembly: GCF_901000735.1. Lineage (NCBI taxonomy): Eukaryota > Viridiplantae > Streptophyta > Magnoliopsida > Fagales > Betulaceae > Corylus > Corylus avellana. The sequence continues at coordinate 8,973,171 of NC_081541.1, forward strand.
AAAGGTGATCAGCAAAGTTATCTAGGTTGAACAGCAATGAGCCAATGAGCTTTAGCTCAAATTGCGCTTCCTTCCTCCATATAGAATGGGATGTAGGGTGAGTGACATTGCGTGATCAAGACCACTAGATGCGAGAGTAAACTTACAAATAAAAACGTCAAGTGCAACTGTGATAAAACCCTCCAAGTCAAGTATTTTTTTATTTTTTATTTATAATTAATTGAAATATCATTAAAAGTGTAAGATGCCCCCTAGTACACATGGAGTTTACAGGAGAAGCCACATACAAAGTAGGGGCAAAAGGAGCAAAAAAATCAAGAAATTTAATCACTAAAGGAGAAACATAAGCACCTGTTCAAAGATGGGAAGTGTTGAAGAAAAAAGATTTCAACTCCTCCAAGGTCTTGTCGCGGTCCTCAAAACACCTTTTATTCGTTTGCCTCCAAAGACACTACAAAAGGCACAAATGCATCATCTTCCAAACAACTGCACTCCACCAACAAGCAAACAAACTACATGTCTAGTTATAACCCAAGACAACCCGAAACGTTTGAAGAAAACATTCCAAATGGCACAAGCAACCTCCCAATGAAGAAGATGGTCCGTAGACTCCCCATTCTTTTTGCACATAATACACCAATCAACCACAATAACGTGCTGCTTTTGGAGATTGTCTATGGTAAGGATCTTCCCTAGGGCCGCTGACCACACAAAAAAAGTCACCCTCAAAGGAACCTTAGTCATCCAAACACTTTTCCATGGGAAACGAAAACCATCATGACAATTCATTACACTATAGAAGGATTCACACCAAACAACCCTATTTTGGAAGGGATCCACCACAACCTGTCGTCCCTTTCCCGATTCATTCTTATTAAATACAAAAACTTGTAGAGCGAAGCAAAGGCATCCACCTCTCAATCCTGAGCCGCTCTAGGAAATCTCACATTCCAATGAATGGCACCTCCAGAAATTTTCATGTGATCCTCAACAGAGCATCCTTTGCATGAGCAGTACCAAATAAAACCGGAAAGACATCCTTTAGGACCGTATCCCCACACCACAAATCATGCCAAAACCTAACCTTGGAGCCATCACCCACTTTAAATCTGATGTGATTACAGAACGTCCCCCAACCCCTCCTAATATTATTCATAAACCCACCCCATGTGCCCCACTAGGCTCACTAGAACACCGCCCCAATAGGCTCAAGTATTGACTTTCAAGGAAATTGTCCTTACTATAGAAGTGGCAATAATAGCATCATATGGCATCTTTCCTATCAAATAAGTCTCCAAAACATTCTTATTAATATAACCAAAAAACTATTAAAATACTAATGAAACTTAAGTATATGTGCGAGAATTCAGAGAAAAGTGAATCATGCTTAAACACTACCATGAACTCTCACGGACATAAGCATCTGCAATTATAGACTGCTTTTTGGTATGTGTGTAAGTAGTTGATAGCTCACTACTACCAATGACGAGACAGCCTTTAATTTCCACTGCTTTGTTCTGCTATATGAATTCCTTTAAGCCACTGAAACTTTTTTGCCTCCGTTAAATGAACAGAAGTTCCTTCCAAACAGCCCAATACTTGAGATACAACTGTTTTTTTTTTTTTTGATAAGTAATGGAACAATTTATTAAAAGATACAGCTGTTGCAGTAACTGAACCTCAATTTTTTAGATATATTGTTTAGGATGAAAGCATCAAAGACTTCTCAAATTTATTCTTCAAAAAATGAAGATGATATATGTTTTGCTTGTTCTGATCTGATAAATAAGCTTTAATGTATCTGGAATGTGTCTTGCATTAATTTTATAGACCAAAATGTGTTTGCAGGCTGATAAAAGGGATTATTGCTATGCATTTTTTGGGTTCCATACTTTTTCTAGAATATAGCGTTTGTTTTTGGATTTTACAGATCATACTTTGATGACGAGTGTATGATTTGGTTCCCCCCCAACCCACATGCATGCATATTTGTTGAAAATGACTCCATTTCCCACGAAATTGTGACTATTATGTCACTTGTTCTTTTACTTGGGCTAGTAGGTTTCGAGAAAATTCTACATTTCTGAAATATTGTAGAAATCCAGGGATTTATTCCAAGTGCAAAGGATCAACTTCAAATTTGGATTTGGCGGCCAGTTGTGTGTTTATTCTGTGCATTTACCACACCAGTATGTCATGTTTTAGGGTCAATTTTTACTGGGCTTGATGTCTAAATTGTTTCGTATGGGTTTGGTGATATCATATTATCATTCTACGTTAGAAGGTCCTATGGTGCAAAGGGCATATGCATTCTAAGACAAGATGGTTTAGAAGTGTTTTAATGATATTTTATTACTTTTAAAAGGTTTCATGATGCATGACTAGGGATACACATGCACTGAGGGAAGATTGTTTGTACAAGTTATTCAAGTATTGGATTTTTGTGTTCCAAGGTTGATAGTACATATTTTTCCCTTTTCTGTTTCATTTTCCTTCTTGCATGTTTCTCGTGCACCTCATCTGTATTCACTTCGTTAATACCTATTGCTAGTGAAAAGAAAATGCTTGATACACATACTATTCATGTAAAAACCTCGGGATACTGTAATGATATGTTTGATTCTTTCTTGGCTTTTGTTGTTATTTTTGTTAAGAGTTTATTTGTGTTTGAGGGCTTTGCCCTTTTCTTTCAATAAATTTATTATTCATCAATTTTTTTTTGTCAAGATTTTTTCCCCTTTTATTTAGGGACCTCTCAATTTTCTTTAAATTGTAATCTCTTTACCTTTTTGTTAAAAAAATTTCATCCAAAAAAAGAGAATATAGTCTTTTGATTTTCTCCTGATTTGTGATTTGTGCATGTATCATATAGGTTACTTGCACATGCCAAGGTTGAATCTGCGAAATTGAAGGAGGCAGCTGAGCAGAGGAGGCTTAAAAGGAGAAGCTGGCTTTCATTTAGATGGTATGTGGGGACTGTGGTGTTGCTACCTTTTCTTGGAAATAAATTGTGTCGTCCTTTGATTGTTTCTTTGGTTATGTGCTTTTTCCTAATTTCTTGTTCACCTTTTGCTTTTCTGAAACTTCTGGTTGTAGCTTGTGTTCTTCTATGCCTGGAAATTCATTTTAGTTTCCTTTATATCTCAGGCGTGCACACTCTGGGGATGAATCTGTTGGGGATGCTTCTGAGGAATCACAGTTAACAGAGGAAAGACTGACTAAAGAGGAATGGCAGGCAATCAATAATTTACTGAGTCATCAGCCAAATGATGAGTTGATGTCACATTCAGTAAAGGACATGCAGAATATGATCCATTATTTGGTAACTTTATCAATTGGCCAGGCTGCTGCTAGGATCATTGATATAAATCAGACAGAGATTGTTTGTGGTAGATTTGAACAACTTCATGTGTCTACCAAGTTTAAACATCGCAGTACCCAGTGTGATGTGTTACTGAGATTCTATGGTTTATCAGGCCCTGAAGGTTCACTTGCACAGGTTTGTTCCATGTTATATCAGGGTCTGATGGTCTGAATGACAAGGTTTTTAAGTTGCTGATGCAATAGAAGTGCTTTAGATTGAGATGGAATTTTGAAAAATTTCCATGAGTTTTAGTGTAGATCTAAGTGTGCAAATTTAACAAATTGATATGTAAATAAATTTCCGACTTCTTCTGTGCATCTTTTTTCTTATTTTTTCCGGAGATAAGAGTTGATGCTGTAATTAACATTTATATATTGCTGTTTATAAATTTCTCTGTAACACAATTTGTATTTTTTTGGTGCACTGATATGTTTCAGCATTTATTTTGCAGAGTGTCTGTAATGAGCAGAAAGTGAATGCCTTAGCTGCTAGTTTTGTACACTCACCGGTTGAGGAGAATGTCGACTGGAGGCTTTCAGCTACAATTTCTCCCTGCCATGTTACGGTAATTTCTTAGTTTTCAAGAGAGGGAGTGAGAGTGATATGTTCTTCAAACAACATGCTTTTAGAAGTAGTTGCTTACTCTGCTTTCTAAGCCTTTTCTATAACATCCCCTATTTTGTCGTTTTAACTTTAACGATATATCTATTATCAGATCTCATTCCAGAAAGGCTCATTATGAACTTCACATGCAAAGTGAAGCACTTTTTCTCTGAGAAAATCCACAATTATCATTTTGGTTATTAGAAGAATATATGGAAAGCCATCCTCATTTCCTTTAACCTTTAAAATTTTTGCTTTTATTTGCTTGTAACATATTTGGGTGGAGAAATGTGATTTTCCTTGTCTACCCATATATGTGGCTTGAATTTATTGTTGTGTCTCCCTTCCCTATTCTTCAGTCTCATTATCTTTTAAGGTACTCCATTTTGATGTTGAATGTCTACTTGTAATATTTAATACGTTTGGGAATTGGGAGTACCTTGTATAATTGCTTCTTCTCTTTTTTCATCTGTCTCCTCCCCCCCCACCCTCAACATTTTACCGTCCCTATTGTGTGAAACTTGCCAAATCCCTGTGGTTTGCAGGTTTTCATGAAAAGTTGTGCTCGCTTTTTAGAGTTTTTGAAGAGAAGTAATGCAGTTAGTCCTACTGTTGCATTCGAAACTGCAGCTGCTTTGCAGGTAATGATGTCAACATGTATTGCAAAATGTTCAACACGGAAGTAAAATGGTGTAAAACTAATCTTCTAATATTCAATGCCAAGGGCAGATGAAGATTGAGAAGGTGACTCGTAGAGCACAGGAGCAATTTCAAATGGTATTAGAAGAACAGAGCAGGTTAACATTTGTTATTAATTTATCTGTGGTTGTGTTTTTGCGCTGTTTGTTTATTTGGTTATTTAATCCTTTTGCACATCAATCATTTGAACTTGCTTTCTTTATAATTTTTTTTTTTCAATTTTTTTAATCAATAGATATATACTCTATTTAACTTGACCAAGACTTTACTTTACTCCAAATGATTTGGGTTGGATACATGTCTATTTTCTACCCTACCCTATCTAAGGCTATTTTCTTTGTCACCTTGCTGTTCATCTCGTCCTTTTTTACCCATTGTGCTTTATTTCCGTCTGGGGTAAAAATTTATTTGCACTCATTCTATCCCTCTTTCTGCTTGGTGTTTCAGGTTTGCACTTGATATTGATTTTGATGCCCCAAAAGTTAGAATACCTATCAGAACTTTTGGCTCTTCCAAATGTGATAGCCATTTTCTTTTGGATTTTGGTCATTTCACGGTGAACACCACTGTGCGTATCTTTAATAAGGACTTATCCAATTGCTCATAGTTGCATTTGCTTTGTCTGAAATGATTAATTATTACTGCAGGAACGTCGGTCGGACGAACCCAGGCAGAATCTGTATTCTCGTTTTCTCATATCTGGAAGAGATATTGCTGCTTTCTTTACTGATTGTGGTTCTGAATGTCAGAATTGCACTTTAGTCTCACAAAAATACAGTAGTCAGCAACTTGTATCTTCTATGCCAGAAACAAATGACAATTTCTGTCCTTTGGTTGATAGGTGTGGAATAGCAGTACTTGTTGATCAGGTGTGGTTTTTCCTCCAATTCTGGCGTAATTGTCATTGATTTTTGTATTCTGCTCGAGACATTTCCCACTCTGGATATTATTTTAGTAATGAGAATTCATGCTAATCGCACTTACGCATCTTTTTATTGAAGATTAAAGTACCTCACCCGAGTTACCCATCAACATGCATTTCTATTCAAGTGCCAAACCTTGGCATTCACTTTTCACCTGCGAGGTATGGCAGACTCATGGAATTGCTAAACATATTATATGGTACAATGGAAACCTGTGGTCAACCTACTGTTGATAATTTCCAAGCTGAACTTGCTCCTTGGAGTCCTACAGATCTTGCTACTGATGCTAGAATCTTAGTTTGGAAGGTATGTTCTTAATTCCCTCGGGAAACAAGCTGGTTTGGTATTCACCTTACTTATCTATCTCATTTCAATTGTAACTAATACAATTTCTTATTTCAGGGGATTGGCAATTCTGTGGCAACTTGGCAGCCATGTTTTCTTGCGTTGTCAGGGTTATATCTTTATGTTTTGGAGTCGGAAAAGTCCCTGAGCTACCAGCGGAGCACAAGGTTTTCCTTTTCCATATCTCTTTCCTTGTGTTTCTTGGATATTGATGCTTTTCAACTCTCGGTGATTTGAGAATTGTAATCTTAGGTCCTTTTATCCTCAAATTGTGTTTTATCTGGTCACCCTTTCCCTTTGCTCAATAACATCTTTTTGAAAAGTGTTGACAGATTTGTTAAAATAATCTCATGACCTCTTAAGAAGTTATCACTATCTTCGGATTTGGCTAGAAGGTCCCTGCTAAGTATTCATGGGATACTTGGGTTTTTGCTACGTGGAATCAAAATCATTTGAGTTGTGGTCTGAGGGTAGCGGGGGTGTTCGTCTGGCCGCAGGAGACGGCTCATCAAAGCTGAGTTTGGAAGGAGAGGGAAATCTGGAACCATTGAGGCCGATGTAGAGCTATGGAAATGATACAAGGCAAGACTTGTTGGAAAAGGTTTTACACAAAGCTATGGAAATGACTCTTAAGGAAATATTTGCTCCAGTAGCAAAGATGAACTCAATTTGAGTCCTACTTTAGCAGCAAATCTAGATTGGCCACTGCACCAATTTGATGTGAAAAATGTGTTCATTCTTGGAGATCCAGAAGAAGTATACATGACAGTTTATCCTGGACTTGAATATTCATCTTCTATGGTTATAGTGTGCAAACTGAAGAAGGCTTTATATGGTCTAAAACAATCTCTGCGAGCATGGTTTGAATGGTTTTGTCGAGCTATGTAAAGATTTGATTATAAACAAAGTTAAACTAATCGTACACTTTTTATCAAACATTTCTCTCAAGGAAAGGGAATGGCTTTGATTGTGTGTGTTGATGATATTGTAGTACCAGAAAATGATGATGAGGAGATACAAAACATAAAAAAATATCTTGCAAACAAATTTGAAATAAAAGGTTTGGGCAGTTTGAAGTATTTTTTGGGCATTGAGGTCGAAACATGGTATATTTATTTCTCAATGGAGATATATTCTTGATCTTTTTAAGGAAACAAGCATGCTGGAATATAGAGCCATTGATAATCCACTCGAGGTGAAGGTTCGGTTGGGTGAAAATAGTGAGTCCTGTGGTGGATAAAGGTAGATATTAGTTATTGGTTGGTCAGTTGATCTATCAGTCTCATAGCTGTCCCGATGTTGCATATGCTATTAGTGTGGTGAGTCAATTTATGTATTTGCTGTGTGACCCTCATATGGAAGCAGTTTATCGAATGATTTGCTGCTTCAAATCCTCACCAAGTAAGGGATTGTTGTTTTCTCGATATGCACTTGAAAGTAGAAGCCTATACAGATGCGACGGTAGAACAAGGCCTTTTGACTGGTTTCTCGGTGGGAAATAGGGTTTTATCGGAGTTGATGGTCTCTCACTCTTTATTTGCGGATGATACTTTGATCTTTTGTGAAGCTTCTATCGAGCAAATCCGGTATGTACGTCTCATTCTCTTATGTTTCGAAGCTGTATCGGGTTTGAGAGTGAATCTGGGACAGTCAAAGATTGTGGCCATTGGTGAGGTGGAGAACATTGGGGTATTAGCTAGTATCCTTGGGTGTAGTGTTGCCGAGTTGCCTATGAAGTATTTGGGTCTCCCTCTAGGGGCGCCGTACAAGGATACGGTTATGTGGAATGACGTGATTGAAAAGATGGAGTGTCAGATGATGGGTTGGAAGAGGATGTATCTCTCTAAAGGAGGTCGCCTAACTCTCATTAAGAGCACTTTGGCTAATCTTCCGACTTACTTTTTGTCTCTGTTTTCGATTCCTATAAGTGTAGCTAAAAGGATTGAGAAAGTCCAAAGAGATTTCTTGTGGGGAGGAATGGGAGATGAGCCTGAGTTGCATCTTGTAAGTTGGAATCAAGTTTGTCGTCCCCTACGCTATGGTGGTCTTGGCATTCGGAAGCTGCACCAGTTTAATCAATCTCTTTTGGGGAAATGGCTTTGGAGATATGCGAATGAGAGCGAGGCTCTTTGGTGTAAGGTTATCAAAGCTAAGTATGAAGACAAGGAAGGTGGGTGGTGCACGAAGGAGGTTTTGGGTTCCCATGGTATGGGCCTATGGAAGCACATTCGTCAAGGTTGGAATTTTTTGCCAAAGGGATTCGGTTCGAGGTGGGGGAGGGTTCGAAAGTTCGTTTCTGGCATGATATTTGGTGTGGGGAGAATTCCTTGAAGCAAGCATTCCTGTCCTTATTCAGTATCGCCAGACACAAAGAAGCTTGGGTGAAGGATAATTTTACTTGGAGGAGTGGGATAGTTGAATGGAATGTCATTTTTGTTCGGCCCGTTCAAGATTGGGAGATGGATTTGGTTTCTCCTTTCTTTGATTGGTGTATTCTTGCAAGATTTCCATAGGCGATGTAGATCGTTTGTGCTGGTTTTCGTCCAAGAAGGGTAAGTTTGAGGTTAAGTTGCTCTACAAGGCTTTGTCCCGCTCCAATCAAGAGGTGTTTCCTTGGAAGAGCATTTGGCGCACTAAGGCTCCTATGCGAGTGGCTTTTTTTGGGTGGATTGCGGCTCTAGGCAAAATCTTGACACATGATACTTTGCGTAAGAGGAACATAGTGGTAGTGGAGTGGTGTTGTATGTGCAAGAAGACCGGAGAGACAGTCGATCATCTTCTTATCCACTGTGAGCTCGCAAGTGCTCTTTGGCATTCGATTTTTATTCGGTTTGGGTTGCATTGGGTCATGCCTTGCAGGGTGAGGGACTTGTTCGATAGTTGGTGGTCGGGAGGACGATCCAAAAGTGTAGTTGTGTGGAAGATGATCCCTCTGTGTCTTATGTGGTGTATATGGAATGAAAGAAATGCTAGATGTTTTGAAAATTCCACTAGGACTATAGAGGATTTGACCCATTTTTTCTTCTTTACTCTTTACTCTTGGACGGCCGCTTGGCTAGCTCCATTAGAGATTAGTTTTTCTGATTTTCTCTTTCATTTCTCTCCCTCTTAGGCGCTCTTTATTTATACCTCCCGTGTATGTGGGTTGCGCCCCTTTGCGCTTTTTATATATATTTCATTTACTTATCAAAAAAAAAGTAGAAGCCTATATAGATGCATATTGGGTTGAATCTATTATGGATGGATGGTCTACAACATATTATTGCACATTTGTGGGAGGTAATTTGTTTACATGGCGTTGGAAGAAACAATTAGTGTTCACTAGATCTAGTGCGAAGCAGCATTTAGAGCCATGACTCATGGAGCGTGTGAAATGTTTTTGTTGAAGATACTATTGAAAGAGATTGGGTATGATTCTAAGGATTCTAAGAGACTGTATTGTGACAACAAAGCTGCAATTAATATTGCTCACAATCCAGTCCAACATGACAAAACCAAGCATGTTGAAATTGACCAACATTTTATTAAAAAAAAACTGAGCGGGTGTAATCTGCATGCCATATGTGAAGACATGGGAACATTTTGCGGATATTTTGAGGAAAGGAGTGTTTAATATTGTTCTTCATTTTGGTGGGCGGGTGGCAAGTCTCGCAGTGCTGTCGTGTGGAAGATGATTCCTCTTTGTCTCATGTGGTGCATCTGGAGTGAGTGAAATGCTAGATGTTTCGAGGACTCATCTAGGAACATAGAGGACCTTGTACACTTTTTCTTGTACACTCTTTTCACTTGGACAGCTGGATGGCTAGCGCCTATAGTGATTAGCTTCCCTGACTTTCTTTTTATGTTCTCTTCTTCTTTTTCTTCCTCTTAGTCTCTTTCTTGTATACTCCCTGTGTATTAGGGTTGCGCCCCTCTGCGCTCTTTTATACATCTTTTACTTATCAAAAAAAAAAAAAAATTGTTCTTCATTCAACCTTATGCAAGCTGGGCATGCGAGATATCTTTGCCTTAGCTTGAGGGGGAGTGTTGAATATGGAAACTTCTGATATGCTGTGATTCTCTTTGATTTGCTTGCCCGGTTTTATTCCTATTATTTCTGATTGTAATCTGCAGTAAATACCTTTCCATAATATTTTGTATTCTGTTCTATTTAAACCCATATAAATGTATGAAGAAATTTGGTGGAGTGAAACAATTTTCTTCTTCTTCCAAATTTATCTTCTTCTTCTTGTTTCAACTTTTATCTAATATGTATCCCATTTTCGGGATTTTTCAGCATGGCTGGCAGACAAGTGTATGAGGTTCCTCCAACAAATATTGGTGGTTCACCATTTTGTCTTGCAGTGAGTTTCCGGGGGATGGATATTCAGAAAGTAAGTTAAGTTATTTTGAGGTGTTATATATATATATACATTTTTTTTTTTTTTTTTTTTTGTGGTTTGATGTTTTTTTTTTGATAGGTAATATCAATGTATTAAAAGTGCAAGGGGCGCAACCCATGTACACAGGAAGTATACAAAAGAGCCTACAAATACAAGCTTTAAATTGAAAATAACGCACAAAATTCTAAGAATTCCGCAAGCGTTGAAACTTGCGAAGAATGCCACAATACTCTCTATGAGAAAAGTGTTTGGCGCACCCTTTTCTTCAACTCTATAAGTCCAATTTCATGGTCCTCAAAATTCCGTGCATTCCTTTCTCTCCATAAGCACCACATTACACACAAAGGAGCAAATCTCCATATTTGCAGAACTGAACGCTTATCCCTTTGCCCTCTCCAACTTCCCAAGCATTCCTTCATCCTACCCGGCATCACCCACGTAACACCAAACACTTGAAAAACCATGTTCCATACCTCTAAAGCAACTTCACAATGCAATAATAAATGATCAATAGATTCACCACTCTTCTTTCACATTCAACACCACTCCGTCACTATAATGTTCTTCTTATGTAAATTGTCCAACATTAATATTTTCCCCATCACCGGTGTCCATACGAAAAAATCCACTTTCGGAGGAGTTTTACTCTTCCAAATAATCTTCCAAGGGCCATCCACCGGTTCCGAATTAATCTTTACCGTGTATAATTTTTCATTTACCTGAATCCTGATTACTCTTGCCTTTTAGAGATTTTATTTGGTAGACTAAGAGGCGCTGTTTTCAATTCTTTGCGTGCATTACTACAGAAACTTACAGTATAGTCTCTTTCTATTACCGCATCACAACCCTCCCGCACCCCCCAAAAAAAGCATATAGAAATGCTTATTATTTCTAAAACATTCTTAGTCAACATTACTCATTCATTTGCCAATCTTCCTTAAAGTTGGCCATTTTAGTAGAATTGATTTTTTTAGGGCAACAGTTGATGCTGATTTTGATTAATTTGACTTACCTGGAGATTTCAATTCATAGAGATTATTTTTTTGGTGGAAATTTAATATTTTAGCAAGTAGACGATATATGAGGTATTTCAGGAGCACATATGTTCTGAAATTTTAGCATGCTTAAGTACATAGTGAAAGACTAATTGTTGGCTCGGAAAACAATTCATTGTACCTATTATTTTCTCTATTTTTGTGATGGAGCTGGGATTTGTTTTCTTCTATGCATGTGAAAAACTTATGTTTAACATATTTTTCCAGGCTTTGGAATCTTCTAGTACATGGGTTGTAGAGTTTCATGATGAGGAAGAAAAGGTCACTTGGTTAAAAGGACTTATACAGGCCACATATCAAGCATCTGTATGATCTAAAATCATTCCTTTTTTATTACGCTTTCCATCATTCATCCTCTTTCGGCTTATTACTTGAAAAGGGTAATTTTGTATTTATGCTGCATGTAGGCACCTCCAGCAGTTAATGTACTTGGTGAAAGAAGTGATTGTCGAGCTGAGTTAGGTGAACGTCCCACAAGTTTGAAAACAGCCGACCTTGTTATTAATGGGGCATTGGTGGAAACAAAGCTATTTATATATGGAAAGGTTAGACTTGGTGCTCTTATTTATAATGTTTGATAGATTTGAAAACTCTATCATGTCAAAGTATCTTTAGGGTCTTCGCCTAATTCATGATTTAGGTTATTTTAGCAAATTGTTTACTACTTTTCCTTGTTCTCATTGCTTCTAAGGCTTACAGATTGTGCAATTTGGTATGTCATATAATTATGCAGATCGGAGATGATGTTGATGAGAAACTTGATGAGACTCTAATTCTTGAGGTTCTTGCTGGTGGGGGAAAGGTTTGTGTAGCTACTCTCTTTCAATTTTTGTGTCTCTGTCGACAAATTTGGAAATTTTTAATTGGAATAATGTTTTTTTTCTTTTCACTCATGTAACCTAGCTTGGCTGAAGTGACACATGGGCAGTCAGAGGAAATAAGTCACTTTTGATTTTCAATAGGAGAACATCTGGGAACTGGATCTGGAAGATCTCCCATTGTTCTCGAGTCTTACATTAAATATATTAATGGCAGAATGTAGTCCAGTTTCTGAGCTCTACGTTTCAATTTTTATAAGAGAGCAGCAGTCCTAGTTATATTGAGCTATATTTTATTGCTTTACTGAATTCCAAAATTGTGAATGTCATACTAGACAACAGTAACATTGTTTTGTAAGCTAAGTACCAATACTGCAAGAGAACAGAAAAGCCCCATCCTACATTGAAGTGTAATAGGAGAAAAACAGGGACTTGATTCCTCTATATAGGCTTCCCTATTTGACCACCAAGCCAGCTTTGTGTGACAGTGCATGGGGGCACGTTGATTTTCTTACCATTGGGACATGTACAATATACATTACCACATTATCTCAAATTGATTTGTATCTGCCTGAGCACACTGGCTTTTGCATGTTTTTGGAGAGATCTCCCTTGGTAACAGGATTGAGATTGGGTTTTCCTTTTCCTTACCTGCCCTGTCAACTTTTGAAAACAACCCATTTGTTCTGGCTCGATTTATTTGGGTGATATGAGAATGTCAGAAATCCTTTGTTGATGTTTCGATTGAAGTTCTTATCTGTAGCCGAAGCTTGTGTGTGTCTGTCCATTTAGATATCTTCTAAACATTTATCAGCCTTATAGTTGATGTATATGACTGGTTTTGTATGTTCCCTTTTGAAGTACAGACGTTCGGTTTTGACTTACCATTTAGCTATTTCTCTTTGGAAAAACTTCTTGTTAAATCGTATACAGTTACAGCTGGTTCTTCAGTTAT
>NC_081541.1:8986414-9073742 GCF_901000735.1 Corylus avellana
ACGGTAAAGGTCGTGTGGTATTTTTCTTAGGTATGAATGTTGACAGTGTTTCCGTGTATCTTAACAAGGAGGATGGTTCCCAGCTTGCCATGTTTGTACAAGAAAGTTTCCTGCTGGATATTAAGGTAATGCAAATCTTGTTATTGGTGACTTCCTTCAGCATTTCTTTATTCTGTTTTAATATTGTTAAACATGAATTCATTCTGTGAACTTCATAACTATTGATGATGAAATTTACTTATCAAAAAAAAAAAAAAAAAAAAAACTATTGATGATAATGTGGATGCAGCCCAACTGTATTTTTTTTTTGTCTCTATTCTTACGTTTTTTCTCCATTCCTTAATCAAAATTTCATTTGTAGTTTGGAGATATATATATTTAAGATCTCTGTTCTCAGCTATACCATATTCTTCTGACTTGAATAATTTTTTTTTGTTTTTGTTTTTGTTTTTTTAATAAAGGTCCACCCAAGTTCTCTTTCCATTGAAGGCACATTAGGAAATCTTAGACTCAGTGATATGTCTCTCGGAACAGATCACGGTTGGGGTTGGCTTTGTGATATACGTAATCCGGGGGTTGAATCTCTTATTAAGGTCCATTATCCTCTCTTTGATGAGCAACTGATGCATTGCAGGCTTCATTGGTTTTGTTCTTCTATATTTATATTATACTTCTTTTATTGTTGTCAGATAATTTTTCTTTCATTTTCTTTTCCAGTTCAAATTCAATTCTTATAGTGTTGAAGATGATGATTATGAAGGATATGATTACAGCTTGTGTGGCCGACTTTCTGCTGTTCGCATTGTTTTCCTCTATAGGTTTGTTCAGGAGGTACATTTCAAAACTACCGGTGATTAATTATGTTGAGTTAGCATGGTTTTGTTATCATTTACTTGTTCAGCAGTGTTAACCATTCTTAAAACTGTTTAATTGATAGACATTCAGGATTCTCATGGTTTCTAATTCATTTAAATTCTTAGCACAAATGTTTTCCTTAATTTTTTTTTTTTTTAATTTAAGATACTTGCTGTATTTAATACAAGAAAGTTTTATGGAGACATGCATGTTTTCTGCAGATAACAGCGTACTTTATGGAACTTGCTACCCCACATACTGAGGAAGCTATCAAACTTGTTGATAAAGTTGGAGACTTTGAGTGGTTGATTCAGAAATACGAGATTGATGGAGCTGCTTCTTTAAAGCTGGACCTTTCACTGGATACACCAATGATCATCATTCCGAGAAATTCAATGAGCAAAGAGTCTGTAGATCTTCTTTTTTTTGGATAATTACAAAGAGTCTGTAGATCTGTACATTAGTTATGTAGTGCTGATTTGATAGACTTGTAGGTAGTACTTTTGATGTGACTGTTTGGAACCTTGGAATTTCAGAGGGAGGGGTATTAATTACAAGGTTAGAAAATGTCTCACATGAAAATTTTAATGAATACTTTAGGTTAGGTGAATTGGAGTGACATGGAAGTTTTTCTCGTAAGGACTGTGGTGTTGGTGGTGGTGACAATGGTATTGGTGAGATATGTGGTGGTGATGTTGCTGATAGGAATGGGGTGGTGATAAATTGGTGGTGGCTGTGGTGGCATTGCATTGGTAGTTTTGGTGATGTTGATGGCAGTGGCTAGAATATGAGGTGGCAGTGGTGGTAATAGATGGCAGCTGCTATGTTATGGGTGGTGGTGGTGTGGCTGCAGCAGCCATGAATGATGGGGTCAAGGTTGGAGTAGTGTTGTGATGTGGTGGGGTTGTTGTTGCATTGGTAATGGTGGTGGTGTTGGCTGCGAGATGGTGGGTGTTTGTTGTGTAGCATTGGTATTGGTAATGGTTAGTGGCAGTGATGGTGGTATTGACTGTGATAGCAGCATCAGCAGTGTTCTGGTGGTAGTGGCAATGTTGGTGGTGGTATAATAATGGTGGCCTTGGTCATGATGGCAGTGACAGGGTTGGCAACCAGTGCTTCCTTATGTGAATGATTTGGAAAGAGCCACCCCTCTTTTTCGTAGTTTTGATTGGTGGGATTTGTGCTTTCCATAGCCACCCCTCTTTCCGTGGTTTGATTTCTGCATCTGTTTGATTGCTTGTTTCATACTCAAATTCGTCCAAGATTTTGGAAGGTCCTTTCCTATTGACCCAACCATGAAATTCCCAAGTTCCTACACTCTTTTATCGAAATGCACTCTTATAGTTCTAATTTTGCTGAATGACTGTATACATAAACACAGTTCTTTTCTGAAAGATTATGCGTAATCACATTTAATTTATTGAAGGAGCATGGTTTGTGAAATTGTTGTAAACTATTTTCTCACCATGCTCCTTAATTATTATTATTATTATTATTTTTTGAAATTTAAACTTAGGCCACAACTTGTAGTGGTACTAAACTTTTGTCGTATGGATTTATTTGGTTATGAAACCCCTTTTCTTTTCCTCTTTTCATACTTCTTTTTGATCTTTTTTCCTTATTGGCTGATTTAATGATTTATCAACAAAAAAAAAAAAAAAAAAAAAAGATTTGTGGGCAAATACATTCCTGCTTTTCTTGCATTTTGAAGGGATATTAAGTTTTCTAAACTTAATGTGTTTGATGTTTAGTTGTTGAGTGTTATCTTTTGATATTTTGCAGTTTCATTCAACTTGATCTGGGCCAGCTTCAGGTGACAAATGAATTTAGTTGGCATGGCAGCCCAGAGAAAGATCCTTCGGCTGTCCATATTGATGTTTTACACGCTGAGGTAGATAATATATATATATATATATATATATATATATATTTCCTAAGTATTGCAATTCTAAAGTTACTCAACTACTGTTCACATGAGCATTATTGCAGATTATGGGGATCAACATGTCTGTAGGGATTGATGGGTTTGTAGGTAAACCTATGATTAGGGAAGGCCAAGGATTTGATGTTTATGTGCGCAGAAGTTTGAGAGACGTGTTTCGAAAAGTCCCAACATTTTCTCTAGAAGTGAAGGTAATATTTGTGCTTGAAATTCCAGTGACTATTCAATGTCTTGCTTCTCATCTGATTGTTTAAGCATCTTTAGTATTCCTTGTGGTGGGGGACTGTTGACATTATTATGGTATACTTTGATGTGTAATATCATGGGAACAAGGGTCAAGTCCTGTAGTTCCCAGGCATATATTGCATCTTGTGTATGCACTTGGTTTCTGTGAGCTTCTTTGCTTAAAGAAACTTTTTGGACTGAGCACTTGACTCCTATTTCTCTCCCCCCACCCACCCACCCCCTCCTTCTTTTTGAGTTATTTATACTCCATTCTACACAGATTCTGGTCTCAATCTGTTATACTAGAGTAGAAGAATGTGTGCACAGATCTGTTGTTCCTTTGGGATCAATAGTTTCTTCAATGGACAAACACTACATGTTGTTCGACTGTTGTAGAAGAAAATTAATTTATCCCTAGTGGCCTGAGATATCTTTACAGCTCTAGATATATATTCCTTGACTCAGCTCAAGCTGGATCTTACTTGCATTTATGGTAATTAAAATATCTTTGGGTTGCTTGCCTAGATCTGTTGTTTTTATTAGTTGTAATGAGTTCAAACCTGTCCCTGTTCTTGATGTTGTATGCTTCTGGATTAAGTTTTGGTGTGATTAGTTCATAGTGAAGAGAATATTGAAACATGAATAGTTTCATGATTTTAGGGGTTAGCTGCCCTTGCAGGCCTTGCCTTGGTCCAGTGATGTGCTCAATTGGTGTTGTTTGTTTCCGATCTTAGTTTTATTTATGAGACTTACGATTTGTGTTGGAGTTTAGTTGACTTATTTATTGGGAAGGCTGTGTGTAAGGTCCTGGTGGTATTTCCTGACAAATGAATAATCTCTCACAAACATTCTGGTCCAGTTATATACCTGTGCATAAATATGATGATGTAGTGTATAATCTGTCACAAATTTGGGGTTTCCTTTAATTTATAGTGATCACTATGGTGAAAGCTAGGTGTAACCTTTTATTATCCTATTTCAACGTTTCAGATTCCAAAATTTACTTTGATGTTGCTGATTTGATCTGATTTCATTTCTGAAAGTATTTTTTCTGTATGGCCTGAATAATTGTATCAAAGATCAAATCTTTTAATTTTAAAATCTAGGGTCTTTATATAATGCATTTGATTATAGATTTATGTCTTTTTGTTTGTTCAAATATTATGTTCTTTAAATGGCTCCCTAAATGATTAAATATGAAACTTTCATATTTTTTATGCATATTATAAGTTTATTAGCTTTTCATGGTCTCATATATATACAACATTAATCATCAAATATATATATATATATATATATATATATATATATATATATATATTGGAGGTTACTTGATACTTAATGGGTGATCTTTTGAGCAGGTGGGTTTATTGCATGGTGTGATGTCTGACAAAGAATACAAAGTTATTCTGGATTGTGGATACATGAACTTATGTGAGGAACCTAGGCTTCCTCCGAGTTTTCGAGGCTGCAAATCTGGTTCGAAAGATACAATGAAGATGCTGGTTGACAAGGTCAACATGAACAGTCAAATGCTACTCTCACGTACGGTTACCATAGTGGCGGTTATAGTCGACCATGCCTTGTTAGAGTTGTGTAACGGCATTGAGGAGGAGTCACCCTTAGCTCGTATTGCAGTGAGTAATTATGTTGATATGCATCCATACAGATATGTGTGTGTGTGTTTATATATAGCTGTGCTTTGTACTGTTTGTTTTCGCTTAATGTTGGCTGCTATGTACTTACCTGTAATGTTTGTTTGGTTTTCCAGGTAGAAGGTCTTTGGGTGTCATATCGGATGACGTCGTTTTCTGAAACAGACCTCTATGTGACCATTCCTAAATTTTCCATTCTAGATATTCGCCCTGATATAAAACCTGAGATGCGCCTGATGCTTGGCTCATCTACGGATGCTTCCAAACAAGCTTCTCCTGGAAGTTTCCCGTTTTTCTCAAATAAGGGAAGCTTTGGGAGAACAAACTCAGAAGCCGTTGTTGACATTGATGTGCCAATTTCAACAATGTTCTTGATGGACTATAGATGGCGAGTGTCATCCCAGTCATTTGTGGTTCGGGTTCAGCAGCCTCGAGTTCTTGTCGTACCTGATTTCCTTCTTGCTGTGGGTGAGTTTTTTGTTCCAGCTTTGGGAACAATAACTGGAAGGGATGAAACAATGGATCCTACAAATGATCCCATAAGTAGTAAAAATAGCATTGTACTCTCTGAATCCATTTACAAACAGAGTGAAGATGTGGTGCATCTGTCCCCAAGTAGGCAATTAGTTGCAGATTCTCTTGGCATTGATGAATATATATATGATGGTTGCGGAAAGATTATCTGTTTAAGCGAAAAAACAGATGTAAAGGAATTCCAGTCATTCAGATACCGACCAATTATAATTATTGGGCGTGGTAAGAGGTTGCGGTTTGTTAATGTCAAAATTGAGGTACAGACAATTTCTACTTATATATGGTTATTTTTTTTTATATTACTTGCTTGTGTGTTTCATATTTTTATCAGTGGAGTCAAAGTATGCCTTAGATTTGGTTGCTAGTTGGAGTCCTCTAAAACAGATGAGCTGAAGGAAAACTTATGTTTAGAAAGAAGGCCCAAAAATTTCATTGGAAGGAAAAGTAAAAAAGTAAAAGTGAATAAGGAGCTACTAAACATCATTTTGAACTGAGTATGAAAAAAAAAAACATAAAAAGTTCCGTAAGTATGGATGTCTGCTTTGTCTGCATGTCAGCATTGTTAAGTTTGAATACATCTCGATGATAATGGTAATCCCAAATAATTCTGAACCGTATATGAATGGGAAACCTATACCAATTTTTTGGCTGTTGACCTTGTTTAGTTATTATCTCTCTAAGTACGTATTGTATAAGGATCCTCTCTTTTATTCATGGAACTGTGATTAAGCTGATGATGTACGGTTCTTGTTATTGCTGAATCCTGGACATTTGGTTTGCAATGTGTAAAATCTTAAGTCTGAAGAATTCCTTGAATATATATATAGGGTTAACTTTTTTTTTTGATAAGTAATGATGATATAAAAAGAGCGCAGAGGGGCGCAACTCATATACACGGGAAGTATAACAAGAGAGCGCCTAAGAGGGAGAGAAATGAAAAAGGAAGTCAGAAAAGCTAATCACTAACGGAGCTAGCCAGGCGGCCGTCCAAGAGTACAGAGTGAAAAAAAAGAAATGAATAAGTTCCTCTAAAGACCTAGAGGAGTTCTCAAAACATCTAGCATTTCTTTCGCTCCATACACACCACATAAGACAGAGAGGGATCATCTTCCTTAAACATATATAGGGTTAACTTTACAAAGGCTCTCTGAACTTCCACACGTTTTGGGAAGACCCGCTAAAGTTCAAAAACTCTTAATTTCACCTCTCGAACATCTAATTTGATGCAATCTACCCCATTCATTAGGATTTGACATTAAATCCTAACGGAGGCTATAAAAATACCAAAATACCCTCTACTTTTATTTTTATTTATTTTTTATAATTTTTAATGTGAAATTAAGGGTAAATTTAAAATTTTATAAAAGTTTTAGGGGTATAAAGGTCATTTCATAAATCTTAATGCTTGTTTAATGCCATACCCTAATGGATGTGGTAGATTGTATCTAATTAGAAGTTCGAGAGGTGAAATTGAAAGTTTTTGAACTTTGGGGGGTTTTCTCAAAACGCGTAGAAGTTCAGGGAGCCTTTGTGAAAATTTCCCCTATATATATATATACACACACACACACACACACACACACACACACATATGTATATATGTATGAATGTATGTATGATATTTGTATGTCTATTGTGTTATATGCTAAAGTGTGTAATATTAATTTCTATTGGCATCCAGCTAAGTATATGAGTTCAGTTTTGCTGAAGAGTACTCATTATGCTTTACCATCATATTAAACTGGCTTGTCAGAAGATTTGGAAGGATTGTTGTTGTAACATTTCTGTTGGATTAGCTCAATGTTCCACAGTTTAATTGATTTGTTCATTGATCCGCCAGAATGGTTCTCTTTTGAGGAAGTATGCATACTTGAGCAATGATAGCAGCTACTCAGTCTCATTAGAGGATGGTGTTGATGTTACATTGCTGGACAAGTCTTCATCTAATGATGACAAAAAGAGTATACACTACATGCATGAATCATCAGACACCTCAAATATCTGTTTGAATTCTCAAAATGATTTAAAAAGGATGCAGAGTTTCACATTTGAAACCCAGGTGGGTAATCTTTCTATTCCAGATCTATTACAAATAAACTTTTCTTTCTACCCGTTTTCTTTTTCGGTTTTACTCTGAACTGTTGTGTGTTTAATATTTGGTTTAATTTGCAACATTGTGTTCCCACTCTTTATGTATACATAAAAAGTTAGTTGTTCAATTGCTTTTATGTCCATCTTTGGTAGCTTTTTGTTCACCATATGTTTTATTTGCTTCCAGCCATAACTTTACCATTAAACTTTGGACTTTTATCCTTTAAAATTTTTATGCTACATCCCCTTTCTTTGGGATTGCTCCTCTGAGATTTGTGACGTTCTTCGTAGGTTCTACGAAGGTGCCTCTTGCCCTTGCATCTAAAGCCATAGTTTTCAGTAAAGATGATGTATTGAAATCCTTTTTTTTTTCTTTTTTGGGATAAGTAATTCAATCTCATTAGAAAGTGGAGAGGGATGCAACCTTAGTACATAGGAAGTACACAAGAGAGACCCCTATTAGGGAGAAAAAGAAGAAAAAAGGCAAAAAAAATCAGAAAAACTAGAAAATTGCGGACTATTTTACACCGCTATCCATTTATAGAGGGATTTGGAATAAAGTTCTTTAGCTCTTCCACCGAAATCTCGCAATTTGCAAAGGCCCTTTTGTTCCGCTCTCTTTAAAGGCACCGCATTAAGCACAAAGGTGCCATCCTCCAAACTTCTAAGATGTTACGGCTTACCGATTGACCTCGCCAACTTGCAAACAACTTTATTACCCTTCTAGGCATGACCAATTCTACGCCAAAACCTCGGAAAATCGAGAACCATAATTCTATTGCCACTTCATAGTGAAGAAGCAGATGATTTATGGACTCCCCACTCTTCTTGCACAAATGATTATGAAGTTCCTATGACTCAGGTTATCTTTTGATAAGTTTTTTTTTTTTGATAAGTATGACTCAGGTTATCTAAGGTCAAGATCTTTCCTAGTGCCTTGCCCACACAAAGAACGCCACTCTCAAAGGAGTATTAACTCTCCAAATACTCTTCCATGGAAATGGGGACCTAGTAGGAATGACCACCACATGATAAAAGAACCTTACTTCAAACTTCCACATTTTGGAGAGGATCCAAATATTTCATCTTGCCTTTTCTCAATTTGATAGAGTACAAAAGAACAATGAAGGAAGTGACAAAGTCCACCTCCCAATCATGCATTGGTTTGGTAAAAGATATATTCCACTAAAGATTTGGCATCACATGATAAAAGGACCTTACTTTGAACTTCCACATTTTGGAGGGGATCCAATAAACTTTATCGTGCCTTTTCTCAAACTGATAAGAGTACAAAAGATCAAAGAAAGAAGTGGCAAAGTCCACCTCTCAATCATGCACTAGTTTGGTAAAAGATATAATTCATGAAAGATTTATATTAATGAACTGCATATGATCCGCCATCCACACCTCCTTATATCACGCAATATTAAACAATTTTGGAAATTATACCATTAGGGACTGGTCCCCACACCACAAATCATGCCAAAACGTGATCTTAGACCGATCTCCAACCTAATGTAGCGTAGGTGTAGTGGATCACAAAAACCTTTTTTTTTTTGATAAGTAATGATGATATAAAAGAGCGCAAAGGGGCGCAACCCATATACACGGGAAGTATAAACAGAGAGCGCCTAGGAGGGAGAGAAATGAAAAAGAAAATCAGAGAAACTAATCACTAAAGGAGCTAACCAAGCGGCCGTCCAAGAGTAATGAGTACAGAAGAAGAAATGAGTCAATTCCTCTATGGTCCTAGTGGAATTTTCAAAACATCTAGCATTTCTTTCATTCCAAATACTCCACATAAGACACAGAGGGATTATCTTCCAAACAACCGCGCTTCGAGAACGACCTCTCGACCACCAACTAGCAAAATAGGCCCTCACCCGGCAAGGCATGACCCAGTGCAACCCGAACCGCTGAAAAATCGTCTGCCAAAGAGCACTTGCAAGCTCACAGTGGAGAAGAAGATGATCGGTTGACTCTCCGGTCTTCTTGCACATACAACACCACTCCACAACCACTATGTTCCTCTTACGCAGCATATCATGAGTCAAAATTTTGCCTAAGGCCGCTGTCCAACTGAAAAAAGCCACCCGCTGGGGCGCCTTAGTACGCCATATGCTCTTCCAAGGAAACTCCTCTTGATTAGAAATGGCCAGGGCCTTATAGAACGATTTAACCTCAAACTTGCCCTTCTTGGACGGAGCCCAGCAAATACGATCTATGCTGCCTAGGGAAACCTTGCAAGAATACAACCGATCAAAAAAAGGAGAAACCAAATCCATCTCCCAATCTTGTACTGATCGTATGAAAATGACATTCCACTCAACAACCCCATTCCTTCCAATAAAATTATCCTTCACCCAAGCTTCTTTGTGTCTGGCGATACTGTATAAGGATGGAAAAGCTTGCTTCAAGGAATTGTCCCCACACCAAATATCATGCCAAAATCGGACTTTCGAACCCTCCCCCACCTCAAACCGAGTACTTTTGGCAAAGAAATTCTACCCTTTCCGAATATGCTTCCATAGCCCCACACCATGAGAGCCCGAAACCTCCTTCGTGCACCACCCACCTTCTTGGTCTTCATACTTAGCTTTGATCAACTTACACCAAAGCGCCTCGTTCTCATTTGCATATCTCCAAAGCCATTTCCCCAAAAGAGCTTGGTTAAACTGATGCATCTTCCGAATGCCAAGACCACCATAACGAATAGGGGTACAAACTTGGTCCCAACTTACTAGATGCAACTTGGGCTCATCCCCCATTCCTCCCCACAAGAAATCTTTCTGGACTTTCTCAATCCTTTTAGCTACACTAGCAGGAATCGGAAATAGAGATAAAAAGTAAGTCGGAAGGTTAGCCAAAGTGCTCTTAATGAGGGTTAAGCGACCTCCTTTAGAAAGGTACATTCTCTTCCAACCTGCCATCTGACGCTCCATCTTTTCGATCACTTCATTCCACATAACCGTATCCTTAAAAGACGCCCCAAGAGGGAGGCCCAAATACTTCATAGGCAAATCGGCAACACTACACCCAAGAATGTTAGCTAAGCCCCCAATATTCTCCACCTCACCAATAGCCACAATCTTTGACTTTCCAAGATTCATTCTCAAACCCGAAACAGCTTCAAAACATTAGAGAATGAGACGAACATACCGGATTTGCTCGATAGAATCTTCACAAAAAATCAAAGTATCATCTGCAAATAAGGAGTGAGAAATCATCAACTCCGACAAGACCCTATTTCCCACCGAAAAACCAGTCAAAAGGCCTTGGTCAACCGTCGCATTCACCATCTTACTCAAAGCCTCCATAACAAGCACAAACAATAACGGTGAGAGAGGATCCCCTTGCCTGATTCCCCTCGAACTGTTAAAGAACCCTTCCGGAGAACCATTCACAAGAATGGAGAATCTTACCGTCTTAATACACCATTCTATCCAAGCCCTCCACCTCTCGCCAAAACCACATCTATGCAGCAAATACAAAACAAAGTCCCAATTTACATGGTCATAGGCCTTTTCCAAATCCAATTCACAAAAACCTCAATACTAGACTAACAATTTTGCCCAAAACCAAGAACGAATAGGATAGATTGAAACCACTCTTTGAGTGTTTCTTATTGAAAACCAATGAATAATAGAAAAGGCTGTAGCTTTATCTATTATTCATTGGTGGTAGGCTAACGATGTTAAACACTACCCACTCATTAGCACTCATTAGGCTAACGATGATTAAAAGCACTCTTTCTAACCTACCCACGTATTATTTATCTCTATTCCAGATTCCAGTAGGAGTGGCGAAGCGTATTGAAAAAATACAAAGATATTTCTTGTGAGGAGGTGTCGATGATGAATTCAAGTTTCATTTGGTAAACTAGTCCAAGGTTTGCATGCTGATGGAGGTGGGGGGATTAGGGGTAAGGAATTTGATTCAGTTTAATCGAGCTTTGTTAGGTAAATGGTTGTGGAGGTTTGCCAATGATGGAGATGCTTGGTGGAGGTTAAATATGATACGATGAGGGGTGGTTGGTGCTCCAAGGAAGTATGGGGATCCTATGGGGTGGGAGTGTGGAAATGTATTTGGAGGGGGTGGGATAATTTTAAGCAGCATGTGTGGTTTGAGGTAGGAGATGGTTCTAGAGTGTTGTTTTTTTTTTTTTTTTTTTTTGATAGGTAATATTTTTTTGATAAGTAATAATGCATTAAGAGCGCAGAGGGGCGCAACCCTAGTACACAGGAAGTATACAAAGGAGCGACTAAGTAGGGGAGAAAGAAGAAGAGAACAAAAAGAGAAAATCAGGACTTTGATAGGTAATATTAATTCATATATAAGCGCAAAGGGGCGCCACCCATGTACACAAGTAGTATACAATAGCTTTTAAGCTGAGAATAAAACACATAAATCTAAAAATTCCGCAAGCATTGAAGCTTGCGACGAATGCCACATTACCCTCCATGAGTAAAGTGTTTGGAGCACCATTTTCTTCAACTCGATGAGTCAAGTTCATTGTCCTCAAAACTCCGTGCATTCCTTTCTCTCCATAGACACCACATTACACACAAATGAACCATCTCAAAATTTGCAGAACTATACGATTACCCCTTTGTCCCTTCCAACTTCCCAAACATTCCTTCATCCTACCCAGCATCACCCACGTAACACCAAATAGCTGAAGAACCATGCTCCATACCTCAATAGCAACTTCACATGCAATAATAAATGATCAGTTAATTCTCCATTGTGCTTACACATACAACACCACTCCGTCACTATAATTTTCTTCTTACGTAAATTGTCCAATGTTAATATTTTCCCCAACACCGCCGTCTACACAAAAAAAGCCACTCTTGGAGGAGCTTTACTCTTCCAAATACTCTTCGAAGGACCAACAGTCGGTGCCGGATTAACTAATACTTGATAGAATGACTTGACTTCAAAATTCTTCCTATTCGAGGGGATCCAACAAATTTTATCCGCATCACCATGCCTAATCTATTGAGAATACAATAACTCAAAAAATCGCATAACCACTTCCATTTCCCAATTTCCATTTCCCAATCATGAACAGGTCGAATAAACATAACATTCCAATGAATAACACCATGTGCTATATCCATATTCTACTCCACCCATTCCTCCTTTGCGCATGCTATACTGAACAAGGCTTGAAAAAGAATCTTCAATGGTAACTCCCCACACCAAACATCATGCCAAAACTATACTTTTGAACCATCTCCTACCTCAAACCGCACAAGCTGCTTAAAATTATCCCACCTCCTCTGAATACATTTCCACACTCCCACCCTATAGGGTTCCCCTACTTCCTTGGAGCACCAACCACCCCTCATTGTATCATATTTAACCTCCACCAATTTCCTCCACCAAGCATCTTCCTTATTGGCAAACCTCCGCAACCATTTACCTAACAAAGCTCGATTGAACTGAATCAAATTCCTTACCCCTAATCCCCCCACCTCCATCGGCATGTGAACCTTGGACTAGTTTACCAAATGAAACTTGAATTTGTCACCGACACCTCCCCACAAGAAATCTCTTTGTATTTTTTCTATACGCTTCGCCACTCCCACTGGAATCTAGAGATAAATAATACGTGGGTAGGTTAGAAAGAGTGCTTTTAATCATCATTAGCCTACCATCCTTGGATAAATACATTTGCTTCCACCCTGCCAACTTAATCTCCATCTTCTCAATGACATTATTCCATATAAGATGGATCTTTATAATGAGCACCGAACGGTAAACCCAAGTACGTAAACGGCACCGAACCCACTCCACACCCAAATATTCTTGGCAAACCTTCCACATCTCCCACCTCACCTATAGAGACAATATCAGACTTTGATAGATTTATTTTCAATCCTGAAACCGTACTTGTTTTGGCATGATGTTTGGTGTGGGGAGTTACCATTGAAGATTCCTTTTCTAGCCTTGTTCAATATAGCATGCTCAAAGGAGGCGTGGGTGGAGGAGAATATGAATATTGCACATGGTGTTATTCATTGGAATTTTATGTTTATTCGACCTGTTCATGATTGGGAAATGGAAGCGGTTTCGCGATTTTTCGAGTTACTGTATTCCCAACAGATGAGGCATGGTGGTGTGGATAGAATTTGTTAGATCCCCTCGAAGAGGAAGAATTTTGAAGTCAAGTCATACTATCAGGTAATGGTTAATCAGGCATCGATTGTTGGTCCTTGGAAGAGTGTTTGGAAGAGTAAAGCTCCTCCGAGAGTGGCTTTTTTTGTGTGGACGGCAGTGTTGGAGAAAATATTGACATTGGACAATTTATTTAAGAAGAACATTATAGTGATGGAGTGGTGTTGTATGTGTAAGCATAGTAGAGAATCAATTGATCATTTATTATTGCATTGTGAGGTTGCTATTGAGGTATGGAGCATGGTTTTTCAGCTGTTTGGAGTTACGTGAGTGATGCCGGGTAGGATAAAGGAATGTTTGGGAAGTTGGAGGGGACAAAGGGGTAATCGGACAGTTCTGCAAATTTGAAGAATGGTTCCTTTTTGTGTAATGTGGTGTCTATGGAGAGTAAGGAATGCATGGAGTTTTGAGGATTGTGAACTTGGACTCATCAAGTTGAAGAAAATGGTGCTCCAAACACTGTACTCGTGGAGAGTAATGTGGCATTCATCGCACGCTTCAACGCTTGTTGAATTTTTATATTTATGTGCTTTATTCTCAGCTTAAAAGCTATTGTACTTTGGCTTTATTGTATACTACCTATATACATGGGTTGTGTCCCTTTGCGCTTATATATGAATTGATATTACCTATGATTATAACAAGTATTTATAGTATCTAAATTACTAACCCTACTAAAACATTGAAATTAAGTCCATTCTATTGAACTGCTGTGATCGCATATGGACGGGGACACTTACTTGTCCTAACGTGATCTTGTCTTAACTCATTGCTAACGGGATAGCTGACATGTTTCTTGGGGCTTCTTTAAAATTGGGCTTGTCAGGACTAATTTTGACGAGCCTTGCTGATGAGCCTCTCGAGTATCCTTTATGTGTTTTTCAAGTGACCTCATTGGGATGCCAAGCTAACGAATCTCTCAGATCTCCAGTTGAGTAGCTCCTCCCGAACACCTTCCTCATGCCGTAGTGAATGAGGCTCTCGGATCTCATTCCCAGAGCCTTCCTAACAATCTCATTCGGATGTGATTTGGACCTCATCTGGACACCCACATCTTCTCCATATTTCTTCATAAAATCAAACGCAGTCTGGCCTGCATCTCCATCTCATATCTTATCAAACTCGAAAAAACTTCTCACCCCCTCATATTTCCACACTCCTACTCCGAAGGTCCCGACTACCTCCTTGAAACACCAACCTTCCCTTGTGCTATCATATTTGATTTTGGTTTCCACTAAAAAGTGGAGCAATGGAATAGAACCTCAACTAAAAAGGTAAACTATGAAACTAAACTAAATAAATTGGTGCTGGAGGAAATAATGGGAAACACTAGGGTTTCAGAGATCCACCTAGCATTATATTACGTATTCCTGAGACATAATTATAACTCAATTAGGTAGAAATTCAATTCTCCTAATCGGAAGATAAAACAATAAAGCACTCTTAAAATTAAAATAAATTGAATATGGTTTAATTAAGAATTTGATTTTGATAACATGACACAATAAATTACACATTTATTATAAATTCGAATCATATCAAATCAAATAGAATAAGCATTTGATATAAACGAAAATAATAACAAATCAAAATAAATTTTCTCTCTTGAAACTACTTTCAAATTAAAATTATCCCTGGCATTCTATTATTAAACTATGAAGAACAGCAAATTTTTTTTGATAAGTAAAAAGATGTATTAGACAAGAGCGCAGAGGGGCGCAACGCTAGTACTCAGGGAGTATACAAGAGAGCGACTAAGATGAAGAAAAAGAAGAAGAGAACATAAAAAGAAAGTCAAGGAAACTGATCACTAAAGGCGCTAGCCAGCCAGCAGTCCAAGTGAAAAGGGTGTACAAGAAAAATTGGACAAGGTCCTCAAAATTCCTAGACGAGCCCTCGAAACATCAAGCATTTCTCTCACTCCAGAGGCACCACATAAGGCAAAGAGGAACCATCTTCCACACATAAACACTACGAGATTTGCCACCCGCCCACCAAGAAGCATACAATTCCCTGACACAACCAGGCATCACCCAACACAAACCAAACCGAGAGAAAACAGCATTCCACAAGATACACGCAACCCCACAATGAAGAAAGAGATGATCAACTGACTCCCCATCCGATTTACACCTGTAACAACGATTTACCACAACAATACCTCTCTTCCGAACATTATCCAAAGTTAGAGTCTTCCCAAGCACAGCTGTCCAAGCAAAAAAAGCCACTCTCGAAGGAACCTTAGTGCGCCATATACTTTTCCATGGAAAAGGGATGGGATTTGTAGAAGCAAGGATCCTGTAATAAGATCTTACCTCAAATTTTCCTTTACAAGATGAGATCCACCACATCCTATCCTCCCCTACCCCACTCATCAAATGCGAATACAAGAGCGTGTAAAAAGAGGCAAAGACCTCCACTTCCCAATCATGAACCCTGCGAATGAAGGACACGCTCCATTGCACAGAGCCATTTAGACACTCCCTGTTATCCGCAATAGACGCATCCTTATTGGTGGCAATATTGAAGAGTCCAGGAAAAGCATCCTTGAAAGACAAGTCACTGCACCAGATATCCTCCCAAAACCTGATATTGGACCCAAGACCAGGGACGAATCTAATGTGACCTTGGAACGACCTCCACCCCTTGCAAATGTGCTTCCATAACCCCACCCCTTGTGGACCACTGGGATCCCTAGAACGCCAATCAGCCCAAACTGCACCATACTTAGCGACCAGGATCTTCCTCCACCAAGCCTCTTTCTCATGAGCAAATCTCCGCAACCATTTCCCCAACAAAGCTTTATTCATCACACGCAAATTCCGGATCCCTAAACCTCCATTAGAGATCGAAGAACAAACCTTGTTCCAACTGACCAGATGGAACTTAAACTCATCATTAATCCCACCCCATAAGAAACCACGTTGGGTCTTCTCCATACGCTTCGCCACAGATGCAGGGATAGGAAACAGAGACAAAAAATAAGTGGGAAGATTGGATAGGGTGCTTTTGATGAGAGTAATCCTCCCCCCCTTAGACAAATACAAGCGTTTCCACGGGGCCAGTCTCCACGGGGCCAGTCATGTCACGAATACATAATAAAAATACTAGGCTTCACCCTTGGCCCTAGCTAGAGATTTAGCCACTCATGTCTATGAAAATAAATTTCATTGTCAAAGTGTTAAACATCAAATTTAACTAAAAGAAAGGAAATTGAAAATAGCAAGAACAAAAACCAGTCAAATTCCTAGACTGATTCCCCAGCCGAGCCTCTGAAAAACTCCAATGCAGTGCTCGGCTCTTTTTCTTTCTTCTCCTTGCGGCACCAGATTACCTGCTTCTTTTTTTATTTTATTTTATTTTTTTTCCTGCGGCGCAACTCTCTCTTCCTCTGTTATTTTTCCTTTTCTTGTGTGGCGCAATTCTTTTCTTCCATCAGTTAGCCTAGTAACCTCACAGCCCCTATTCACTCTTTCGGTTCTCTCCAAAATCTATCCAACAGATTTTTCCTTCATCTGAAATCCAAGCCCATCAAGTATACAAATCAAAAACCCAAAATCTCTAAAAAATTTAAACACCCACAATCGACTATTGCAAGAAACTTCCCTAGAATCTCATGAGTTGACCACACAACTCCAAGATCCAACACCGAACAAAATCCCAAAGAAATTTCAAACACCAATCATTTCTCCATAGCGAAAGACACTAAATTAAACCAAAATTCATTTCCAAAATACTAGATCATCAAGTAAGTCGAAGGCAATAAATAAAAAAAACTTTGGAAGAGAAAACTTCTACCTCAACCAGTAACCTTCTCTCTCTTTCTCTCCCCTCTGCGTCTCTTGCTCTCTCTCTTCTCTGCGTCTCTTCTTCTCTCACACGTTCTCTTCTCCTCTGTTCTAGTTTTTTTTTTTTTTATTTTACTTGCTGCTACAGACTAAAAGAAAACGATGGGTGATTGTTTGGTGATAAGGGATTTGATTTTCAGTGGGGTGGGGTGAGTCATCCCCCACCACGCGTCTAGTGCACTTTAATATATATATATATACTTGAATTTCCCAAAAAACCCATGCTGTTTATGGAATATTACACTTAGTGGTGATCTATTGGTATCTAACACAATGCTTTTGTGGTCCTAATTAATTGCATGGCGTAATGAAGTCCATATCTTTAGTTTTGGCTCTCATCTTTCACTTTGCTGGTAACTTCAGTATAGTTTTGTCAATGTTGGAGGATGCTACCATAAATAGATTTCATCATGCAAATATTTTAGTTTGCTGTTTCTCGTGGTAAAAATGAATTTAAAATGATAATTAATTTTGAATATTTCTCAGTTAGGGATTGTGTCTCCTGAGAATTTTGAATATTTTTTCTCATTCTAATATTTTAATTTTTTTAAATGAAGTAGGGATTGTTTCTTTAAATTTCTTTTTCTATTTTTTTGTGGTCCCAATCTGATAGTGTTTTTTTTTTTTTTTTTTTTTTTTATGAATTGCTTAATTCTATTTTTAGGTTGTTTCTCCTGAGTTCACCTTCTATGATGGTACAAAGTCATCACTGGATGATTCGTCCTATGGTGAAAAACTTCTCCGTGCAAAATTGGATTTGAGTTTCATGTAAGAGCAGCCAACTTTCATTGGGAAATCTTTGTATTCTCTTCTAGGTAGTGCTTGTCATATTGCATGTGGGTAAAAGAAATTTATCTGAAGGAGTTTGAACAATTTATCTGCTCTTGCTTTTCTGCCCCAAGTCTTGAAATGTCTGTGCCAATTGTAGTCAATTTTGCATTCTCTCTCTCTCTCTCTCACACACACACACACACTCACGTGCAAAAACTAATTAAGAGAATTCTCAATAGTTTTCAATCATAAAATGTGCTACTTTTGGTCCCTAAAAGCTGTTTTGGTTGTAGTTTTCAGTTCAATAAAAGTAAAAGAGAAGTTTCATTAAGGTTACATTGGTACTTAGATACATTCTAGGTTAGGTAAGATGGTATTCTCCAATTCTAAATGTCGATAAAAAAGGGGTGCATTCGTATTTCAGAGGACACATGGTTAGAATATTAATTTGAGTAATTAAATCCACAATTTTCAAACAGCTTAAGCTTTTGAGATAATTGGTGATTTAGTATGCTATCAAAGCAAATATATTAAATTCGAACCTTGTCTCTGTCATTCATCTCCCATTTAAATTAATATTTGATGTGCTAGTTTCACTTATTTAGGGGGAGTTTCAACATATGTGAGGGAAAGTGTTAGGATATTAATAAAGTAATTAAATTCTCCCTTTTCGATCATATTAAGCTTTTAAGGATGAAAGGAAGACAGTGACAGGGAAACAGAGTAGGAGTTTTTCAGAGGTCTTGCTTTCCACAACAAAACAGGTAGAGGAACCTTTTGGGTCCTATGATGAACCGATTGCGAGGGTTCCCAAATGGTTGATAGGAGGTAATGTTGGGAATAGCAACTCGTCAGGGCCAAGTTATCTGATTGTCAGCCATGGTAAGGAAAATAAAGAAGTTCCTGAGGTTCAGATGGTGGCTCCGATGAAGGGTCCGGCGAATAGGCTTGCCTGGAACGATGATGCCGGTTGCGGGGTACAGCAGAAGAAGGGTCCAAGTTCCGAGGAAAAAGTTTCTGATGGGTTTGTTTCTGGAACATCTTGTCATGGTTGCGTGCCTGAGGGGGAGAAGGAAAAGTTGAAGATATCCCTGTTAAAGTTACAAGAGGATATCAGGGTGTGTCTGCAAGGCTTAGATATGCGTCTGACTTGTGGATGTGGGAATGGAGTTGTTGGGATTAATAGTGTCTCTGTTGTGGAGAGTCCCCAGGTGGGCCAAATCAAGGAGTGGCCTCAAGCTCAGCCTATTGGCCAGCATAAGTTACAGCCCAAGGCCCAACCCAAATTCCTGGTAGCTCAGGTGAAGGATAAAGCCCCTGTAGCGGGAGTTGGGCCCAATAATATGCTGTAGTGCTATAGCAGGTAGGCAACAGTGCCTTGCCGTGAGAAATCCAGTGGGCTTGTAGGAATGGCGGGGGATCCTGGCGCTTCAACATCAAAATCAGAGCGTCGTTTACCGCCGGTCGTGACGAAAGTAGCTTCGCCGGTATACTCTGGGTCGCCGGCAGAGACTCCGATGGTGCCAGAGACGTGTTCACAGGGCTTGACGAAAGACATCTCGGCAAGGGAAGGTGCGCTGGTCGCCGGTAATGTGCATTCTCCGGCGAAAAGGCCGATCGTACAAGCCCCGGTGTCGATGCGGTTGGGCGAATTAGAACTGGGCATTCTGGGCAAGGCGCTGTCGGTCCTTCCGGCAGGAGACCGAAGGGAGGTTTCGCAGAGTCACGTTCTGTCGGATACTTCTGGGCTTATTGTCGAAGCTCGTGAGAAGTCGAAGAAGCTGATTTATGCCAAGTTGGGTCAGATGGCGCCGGTAAGGAGTTGTGCGTTTTTCAGGAAGAGCTTCCGTCGGGTCTGGAAAGATGGAATCAGCCGGATTTGGGCCAGAAGTTGCTCGATAATGGGCAGGACTTGGGGGAGGGAGTAGATGGGCAGAAGTTGCTCGATTTGCAGGGGGAGATTCCACCGGGTATGGAGAAGTGGGTTTTGCCTGGTTCGGACACTTTCTTAGGGAGAAGGGGACTTCGGTCAGTGTCTTTGATGAGGGCTTATGTTCTTCGGGAGAAGCGCGTGCTGGAATTGAGGACCGATGTTCGCAGGATGAGGAGTCTTAGCTTTGGAACCTTATGCGGATCAGGAACCCATTACAGTGAAGTATGTATCTCAATTTAGCAAGCTTGTGGGTGTCTCTTGTGATGGTGAAGATGGGCGGTTGGCGGAGGTTTTTGGGATCATCTTGGCTGATAATGAGGACAACGGTAAGGAGGTGGGAGAGGTGTTGAAAGAGGGAGTGGCAGTGGAAGCAAACACTGGAAAAAAAGGTAAGAGGGACTCAATAATCTCAATTTTTCTGTTAATTATGAAGTGCACAGTGGTAGTTCAATAAGGGACAGCAAAAAGGGTAGGGCTTGTCGAGTTGTTCAATGAAGCCGAAGATTCTCTCTTGGAATGTGAGGGGTTTGAATGTAAGGGACAAAAGGTTGAGGGTTAGAAATCTTCTTAGAAATTGGAAGGTGGATATAGTGTGTTTTCAAGAGACTAAGGTGGATTATACATCCAACAATTTTGTGAGAAGTCTGTGGGGTTGCCCTTATGCGGAGTGGTGCTATGTCCCTTCAAGAGGGGCTTCGGGTGGTATTTTGGTTTTGTGGGATAGAAGAGTAGTTTTGAAGGTTGAGGTGGCGTTGGGCGGTTTTGTGGCGGCTTGCTCCTTCAGAAATGTTGATGATGGATTTGTTTAGGCTTTTGCGGGGGTGTATGGCCCTAATAGAGACAACATCAGGCATCTTCTTTGGGAGGAACTGGCGGGCCTTATGAGTTGGTGGGAAATGCCTTGGTGTATTGGAGGGGATTTTAATGCAACTCTTTATCCTAGTGAAAGATTGGGGGTGGGGGGGGGGGCTTATTCTCGGTCCGCAATAAGGGAATTTGCAGATTTTATATCAGAGCAGGGCCTTATGGATTTCCCCTTAGTTGGGGGGGTCTATACTTGGTCTAACAATCACTCTTGGTCACGGCTAGACCGTTTCTTAGTATCCCCTGAGTGGGAAGCTCGTTACCTAAATATGCGACAAAAGAGGATGCTTCGTGTCTGTTCGGATCACGCTCCTATTATCCTTGATTGTAGTTGCTTTTCGGGAGGCAAGAGACCCTTCAAGTTCGAGAATATGTGGCTTAAAGTGGAGGGTTTTGTGGACAAAGTAAGGAGCTGGTGGGAGTCTTACCTTTTCCAGGGCACTCCGAGTTTCATTTTCGCAAAAAAGATGCAAGCTCTCAAAGGGGACATTCAGACATGGAATGTTCAGGAATTTGGAGATGTGGGAGGGTGCATTAAAGCCCGTATGGATGATATTAAGGATCTTGATAGGGTGGAGGAGGAGAGAGGGTTATCCGTTGAAGAAGTAGAGAGGAAAAGGTTGCTAGCTAGAGAGTTGGAGACTTATCTCTTACATGAGGAAATCAGCTGGAGGCAGAAATCTAGGATCCGTTGGTTGAAGGAGGGAGATAAATGTACGAAATTTTTCCATCAGATTGCTAATGCAAATAGAAGACAAAATTCTATTGAGTCTCTGATTGTGGGTGGTTCTATAACTTCAGATCAAGAGGTCATTAGCAACCATGTTACCAGTTTTTATGAGTCTCTTTTTACAGAGAGCCTCAATTGGAGACCGAGGTTGGATGATCTTTTTTTTTTTTTTTTGATAAGTAAAAAGATGTATAAAAGAGCGCAGAGGAGCGCAACCCTAGTACACAGGGAGTATACAAGAGAGCGACTAAGAAGAAGAAAAAGAAAGTCAGGGAAGCTAATCACTATAGGCCATAGCCATCCAGTAGTCCAAGTGAAAAGAGTGTACAAGAAAAAGTGTACAAGGTCCTCTATGTTCCTAGATGAGTCCTCGAAATATCTAGCATTTCTCTCACTCCGGATGCACCACATGAGGCAAAGAGGAACCATCTTCCACACAACAGCACTGCGAGACTTGCCACCCGCCCACCAAGAAGCATACAACTCCCTGACACAACCAGGCATCACCCAACACAAACCAAACCGAGAGAAAACGGCATTCCACAAGATACGCGCAACCCCACAATGAAGAAAGAGATGATCAACTGACTCCTCATCCGACTCACACGCAACAACGATTTACCACTACAATACCTCTCTTCCGAATATTATCCAATGTTAGAGTCTTCCCAAGCACGGCCGTCCAAGCAAAGAAAGCCACTCTTGAAGGAACCTTAGTGCGCCAAATACTTTTCCATGTGAAAGGGATGAGATTTGTAGAAGCAAGGATCCTGATTTTGATATGTTGGATGATCTTGATTTTGATATGTTGTCGATTGGTGAGGCCTCTAGGCTGGAAGATCCTTTTGAGGAAAGGGAGGTGTGGGAGGTGGTGAAAGGTATGGATAGGGACAAGGCTCCAGGCCCAGATGGATTTTCGATGGCCTTCTTCTAGGAGTGCTGGGATGTGATTAAGGGGGATATTATGGCGGTTTTTGCGGAGTTCCATGAGCGAGGTTATTTTGAAAAAAGCCTTAATGCCAAGTTTATCTCTCTTATTCCGAAGACACATGGAGCTACCGATATCAAGGATTTTCGTCCGATCTGCCTTGTGGGAGGGACTTATAAGATTGTTGCCAAGGTATTAGCCAACATAATGAATAAAGTGATGGATAGGGTCATTTCGAAATCCCAGAACGCTTTTGTCAAAGGTAGGCAAATCCTGGACTCAATTCTCATTGCTAATGAATGTTTGGATAGTCGAATCAGATCAGGGGAACTTGGCTTGTTGTGCAAATTGGATATGGAAAAGGCATATGATCATATGAATTGGAAGTTTCTTCTTTACTTACTGAGAAGGTGCGGTTTTGGAGAGAAATGGTGTTCCTGGATTGAACATTGCATCTCGTCTGTGCGCTTCTCGGTTCTGATCAATGGATCCTCTTCCGGTTTCTTTGATAGTTCGCGGGGAGTGAGGCAAGGAGATCCTCTTTCTCCCTTCTTGTTTGTCATAGTCATGGAGGCGTTAGTAGGTTGATCAATGCCTCGATTAACAGGGGACTCATCAATGGTTTCTCGGTGGGAAGTAGGGAGTCGGATCGGGTTATTGTCTCTCACCTTCTCTTCGCTGATGACATCTTGGTTTTTTGTGGGACAGAACCGAATCAAATAAGAAATTTTGGCGCTTTACTTGTTTGCTTTGAAGCTGTTTCTAGGTTAAAGGTGAATCTGGCTAAATCTGTCTTAGCCCCTATTGGTAGTATGGATAATGCGAGCATGTTGGCGGGCATCCTGGGTTATGGTTCAGCTTCTACACCTTTGAAGTACTTGGGTCTCCCGTTGGGGGCCCCGTTGAAGGTCAAGGCAAGTTGGGAGGACATGTTGGAGAAGTATGCTAGAAGATTGGCCCCGTGGAAACGCTTGTATTTGTCTAAGGGGGGGAGGATTACTCTCATCAAAAGCACCCTATCCAATCTTCCCACTTATTTTTTGTCTCTGTTTCCTATCCCTGCATCCGTGGCGAAGCGTATGGAGAAGATACAACGTGATTTCTTATGGGGTGGGATTAATGATGAGTTTAAGTTCCATCTGGTCAGTTGGAACAAGGTTTGCTCTCCGATCTCTGAGGGAGGTTTAGGGATCCGGAATTTGCGTGTGATGAATAAAGCTTTGTTGGGGAAATGGTTGTGGAGATTTGCTCATGAGAAAGAGGCTTGGTGGAGGAAGATCCTGGTTGCTAAGTATGGTGCGGTTTGGGGCGGTTGGTGTTCTAGGGCTCCCAGTGGTCCGCATGGGGTGGGGTTATGGAAGCATATTTGCAGGGGGTGGAGGTCTTTCCGGGGTCACTTTAGATTTGTCCCTGGTCTTGGGTCCAACATCAGGTTTTGGGAGGATATCTGGTGCGTGACATGTCTCTCAAGGATGCTTTTCCTGGACTCTTCAATATTGGCACCAATAAGGATGCGTCTATTGCGGATAACAGGGAGTGTCTAAATGGCTCTGTGCAGTGGAACGTGGCCTTCATTTGCAGGGTTCATGATTGGGAAGTGGAGGTCTTGGCCTCTTTCTACACGCTATTGTATTCGCATTCGATGAGTGGGGTAGGGGAGGATAGGATGTGGTGGATATCTTCTCGGAAAGGCATATTTGAGGTAAGATCCTATTTCAGGATCCTTGCTTCTAGAAATCCCATCCCTTTCCCTTGGAAAAGTATTTGGCGCACTAAGGTTCCTTCAAGAGTGGCTTTCTTTACTTGGACGGCCGTGCTTGGGAAGACTCTAACATTGGATAATGTTCGGAAGAGAGGTATTGTAGTGGTAAATCGTTGTTGCATGTGTGAATCGGATGGGGAGTCAGTTGATCATCTCTTTCTTCATTGTGGGGTTGCGCGTATTTTGTGGAATGCCGTTTTCTCTCGGTTTGGATTGTGTTGGGTGATGCCTGGTTATGTAAGGGAGTTGTATGCTTCTTGGTGGGCGGGAGGCAAGTCTCGTAGTGCTGTTGTGTGGAAGATGGTCCCTCTTTGCCTCATGTGGTGCATCTGGAGTGAGTGAAATGCTAGATGTTTCGAGGACTTATCTAGGAACATAGAGGACCTTGTCCACTTTTATTTGTGTTAGTGATGGAGGCTTTTAGTAGGATGATGAAGGCAATGGTGGAGAGAGAGCTTATGGCTGGTTTCTCGGTGGGTTCGCGGTTTGATGAGGTAATGGAAGTGTCGCATTTACTATTTGCCAATGATACTATTATCTTTTGCGAGCCAAAGGTGGAACAACTTCGGAATTTGCGCTGCTTGTTGTTGTGCTTTGAAGCGGTTGCGGGGTTGAAAATAAAATTTTCAAAGTCTGTGATTGCTCCTATAGGTATGGTGGACGATGTAGAAGGATTGGCAAGTATACTTGGATGTGGTGTGGATTCAATACCATTTGTATATTTGGGGTTGCCTTTGGGGGCTCATAATAAGGACCCCTCTATATGGAATAAGGTGATAGAGAAGTTGGAGATGAAATTGGCGGGGTGGAAGCGAATGTATCTATCCAAGGGGGGGAGATTAACGTTGATCAAGAGTACGCTATTTAGTATACCCACATACTATTTATCGTTGTTTCAAATTCCAGTGAGTGTGGCGAAACGGATCGAAAAAATTCAAAGAGACTTTCTATGGGGAGGTGACGGAGATGAGTTCAAATTCCATTTGGTCCGTTGGTCCAACATTTGCATCCCTATGGAGGCGGGGGGATTAGGGGTAAAGAATTTGATACAATTTAATCAAGCTTTATTGGGTAAATGGTTGTGGAGATTTGCACA
This sequence comes from Corylus avellana, assembly GCF_901000735.1. NCBI lineage: Eukaryota > Viridiplantae > Streptophyta > Magnoliopsida > Fagales > Betulaceae > Corylus > Corylus avellana. Next base: position 9,011,832 of record NC_081541.1, read on the forward strand.
TGAAAGAGATGCATGGTGGAGGAAATTAGTGGAGGCAAAATATGAGGTGATGACGGGTGATTGGTGTACCATGGAGGTAGGAGGGTCATATGGGGTGGGACTATGGAAAAGCATCCGAAGGGGGAGGGATGAGTTTAAGCAACATGTGCGATTCGAGGTAGGAACCGGGTCTCGTGTGTTGTTTTGGCAGGATGTGTGGTGTGGGGAAGCACCTCTGCAGAATTTGTTTCCCGCCTTGTTTAATATTGCATGTGGAAAGGGGGTATGGGTAGAGGAGAATATGGAGAGGGTAAATTGAGCTATCTCTTGGAATGTAAGATTAACTCGACCTGTTCATGATTGGGAATTGGAGGAGGTTTCGAGATTCTTTGAATTGCTGTATTCACAACAGATAAGGCAAGGTGGGGTAGATAAAATTAGATGGCTTCCCTCGAAGAGGAAAATTTTTGAGGTGAAGTTAAATTCAGCCCCGGTGGATGGTCCGTGGAAGCTTATTTGGAAGAGTAATGCTCCTTCGAGGGTGGCTTTTTTCGTTTGAACAGCGGTTATGGGGAAAATTTTAACATTGGACAACCTACAAAAGAAGAACATCATTGTGACGGAATGGTGTTGTATGTGCAAGAAGAGTGGCGAATCTATAGATCACCTTTTAGTACATTGTGAAGTTGCTGTAGAGGTATGGAATATGATCCTCCTGCTATTTGGTATAACGTGGGTGATGCCGGGGAGTTTGAAGGAATGCTTGGGAAGTTGGAGAGGGCAAAGGGGAAAGCGGTCAGCCGTGCACATTTGGAGGATGGCTCCTTTGTGTGTAATGTGGTCCTTATGGAGAGAGAGGAATGCGCGGAGCTTTGAGGATCGTGAAATGGGCAATACAGAATTGAAGCAAAGGGTGCTACAAACACTCTTCTCTTGGAGGGTATTGGGGTCTTCTTCGCAAGCTTCAACGCTTACGGAATTTATAGATTTATGTGCGTCCTTTTCAGTTTAAAGCTCGTGTAGTGGGCTCTTTTGTATACTTCCTGTGTACATGGGTTGCGCCCCTTGCGCTTTTAATACGATGACTTTTACTTATAAAAAAAAAAGCTTATCATAATTTCAATTAAATATTTCACGTGTTAGACTTCACTTATTGAAGAGGAGTTGGAGACCACATATGAGGGGGAGTGTTGAAATATTAATTTAAATGATTAAGTACATGCTTTCCTATCAGCTTTATTTTTTGGGATAATTGGTGATTTATCACACATAATCGATATATGGATGTTCTTGTTGAAATTAATATTTCACGTGTTAGACCTCACTTATTGAAGAGGAGTTGGAGACCACATATGAGGGGGAGTGTTGAAATATTAATTAAAATGATTAAGTCCATGCTTTCCTATCAGCTTTATTTTTTGGGATAATTGGTGATTTATCACACATAATCGATATATGGATGTTCATGTTGAAATTAATACGGACATGCGCAGAATTATTTAAGATTTGTACTCTAGGAAATGTAATTTACAATAAATTGTTTATGAAAACTAATATTTTAGTTAAAAACAACAGTTTCAACCACTTTCCTGAGTAGTTAGATGCAGTCTTCTAAAACTGTAGAACTTTATGTCATAGAATGAATATATGTTGTTGCCTTCTGCCAACGTATGCATGTTTAACACGTTATGTCTTATGTCGTGTATTTTTCAGTTCTAAGTAAAGCTTTGTTGTTCGGCTGTAGTTTTTTTTAGTATAGTGTGGTCCACATTGGTAGCTAATAAATTGAATTGTATCTTGTTAGTATATTACTCTTTCGAGGTGCTTATGTCAACCCCACTTGGGTTTTCACTTGAGAAGTTCCGATTGGAAAATGAAGAGTTTTGAAAAGATATTTATATGAGAACCCTGTTTCACTTGTCTCCTTTCTTTTTTTCTTCCTTTGCCCTTCTACGCATGAAACTTGTTTCAATACTGTTTTTAGCATGTTGTTTGAGAAACAATATTTACATATCAATTTTTTGCATTTGAGCATTTAGCAAATGAATAATGCTACACTTACTCCCATTTCTTTACATAATTTTTTCACTCCCATAGGTGGCTTTTAAAACCACAATTGAATATGAGATGGTGGCGTTTGATTCAATGGTGGTTTTAAAAGCCACCTATGAGTGTGGAAAAATTGTGTAAAGAAATGGAAGTAAGTGTAGCATTCCTCTTAGCAGATTTTAAATGCTCATAAAAGTATTTAAATTATTTACTTGAACAGGTATGCATCGAAGGAAAATGATACCTGGATTCGAGCCTTGGTGAAAGATCTCACTGTTGAGGCCGGTTCTGGTCTTATCATTCTTGATCCAGTGGATATTTCAGGGGGATATACTTCTATTAAGGACAAAACAAATATGTCTCTGATATCGACCAATATATGTATCCATCTTTCACTTAGTGCCATTTCTGTCATTCTTAATCTGCAAAATCAGGCAGCAGCAGCATTACAATTTGGAAATGCAATACCCCTTGCTCCCTGTACCAACTTTGATCGACTATGGGTGTCCCCAAAAGGTTGTTCTCATATAAATTTGATGTTTAATTGATAATAATCTACATTCTCATTAGAAATCAATTTCCTCAGTGTACTTTTTCATGTAGCTTCACAAACTCTTCTCTGGTTCTTAATTGACTTTCTGGTAACTTTCTTACACGTGGGAGTATATTTCTGCAGAAAATGGTTCCCGTTACAATCTTACCTTTTGGAGGCCCCAAGCTCCTTCAAACTATGTCATATTGGGAGACTGTGTGACTTCAAGGTACAAATATGTTAAATTGATTTTTCAAATAAATAAATAAATAAAAAGCTAAATTGATTTTTTATTTAACTAGAGTGATTTTTTCTTTTTTTTTTAATAACAATAATGTAAAGTTTTCAAATGGAAGTGAGTAAAAAAAACAAAATGGTATCTTACCAGATTTGGCGCAGTTTTTTTTTGTTTATTTTCTAATGTCTTAGATGCCATCTTTTGTTAAATTTGATTTGTTGTAATGTGTTTTCAGGCCAATTCCTCCTTCACAGGCAGTAGTGGCAGTAAGTAATACATATGGGCGTGTAAGGAAGCCTATTGGTTTCAATCTCATTGGTTTGTTCTCTCGTATTCAAGGATTTGATAGTGGTGAATGCCATTCTGATCTTGATAGTGATTGTTCTCTTTGGATGCCTGTTGCACCGCCTGGATATACAGCATTGGGATGTGTTGCTCATAAAGGAAACCAACCTCCACCAAGTCATGTTGTTTATTGCATCCGTTCTGACCTTGTTACATCATCAGTGTTTTCAGAATGTATACATAGTGCCCCTTCAAATTCTTGTATGGTGAATGGATTTAGTATCTGGCGTCTAGACAATGTTGTTGGAACATTTTTTGCCCATTCTTCAACTGAATGCCCTACCAAAGACAAAAGTTTTGACCTGAATCATCTACCTCTCTTGAACTCAAATCGGCATCATTTTGCCTTGAAAGAATCTGGCTCAGATTTGACTGATGATCATGACTATGGAAGTGAACAAACAAATAATCTGAGTGCAAATTCACCTGGTTGTGACATTGTGAGGTCAATTTCAAAAGCAAGTAATTGTTATACGTCCACTCCTAACTTTGAACGAATCTGGTGGGACAAGGGTGGTGACCTCCGACATCCTGTCTCAATATGGCGACCTATTGTGCGTCCAGGTTATGCCATACTGGGTGATTGCATAACTGAAGGGTTAGACCTTTTTATCTTGGACTTTTCGTTATAATACTTTTTGGTCATCATAATCTGTACTTTTTGTTAATCTCTTCACAACCTATTATTTACCAACATGTCTCGTCACTTGTTCTTCCTGTCAGCTTAGAACCACCTGCCCTGGGCGTAATATTCAAGGCTGATAATCCCGAAATATCTGCAAAGCCTGTGCAGTTTACTAGAGTTGCCCGTATCACGGGGAAAGGTTTTGATGAAGTTTTCTTCTGGTACCCAATTGCTCCTCCTGGTTATGCTTCTCTAGGATGCATAGTCTCAAGAACAGATGAAGCACCACGCCTAGATTCATTCTGCTGCCCGAGGATGGATCTTGTTAACCAAGCCAATATTCTTGAGGTTCCAATCTCCAGATCTTCAAGTTCAAAAGCATCTCAGTGCTGGAGCATTTGGAAAGTTGAAAATCAGGTTAAACTGAATGTTCACTGATCTAGTAGCTAGTCTGATTGTCATTTAAAATTTTTGGCTTCCCTATCTGATGTCAATTATAAAACCTTAAATTCTTTTTCCTTAATCAAACATTTCTTTTGCAATTGTCCATATTTTTCCTTTTCCTTCTCTTCCCTATCTGATGGTGTTATCTTGTTTTGCTTATTGTTTTAGGCTTTTACTTAAAGAGTTGGAAATCATTATGTTTATGGCTATCATTTGTTTCTGTAGGCCTGCACTTTTCTTGCTCGTTCTGATTTGAAACATCCTTCAAATCGATTAGCTTACACTCTTGGTGATTCCGTGAAGCCCAAGGCTCGGGAAAACATAACTGCTGAAATGAAGCTAAGATGCTTCTCTTTGACAGTTCTTGACAGCTTATGTGGAATGGTTTGTTTTCTAAATGAAACTTGATCACCTAGATTCCGATGTTAAGATAGTTCCCTTTCTTTTAGTTGAAATTATTATTATGACAGAATTTGAACCCTTTCAGATGACACCACTCTTTGACACAACAATCTCCAATATCAAGCTCGCAACACATGGTCGACTAGAGGCAATGAATGCAGTACTGATTTCCTCTATTGCTGCATCAGCCTTCAACACACAATTAGAAGCTTGGGAGCCCCTTATTGAATCATTTGATGGAATATTCAAGTAATATTTGCTTTTCTCAATCGATTATGTGCCTATTTTTCCTTTTATATTTAAATCTCTTTGATCTTCAATGATGTTATTATACATTACCTGTTGAAGGTTTGAAACTTATGATACCAATGTACACCAACCATCAAAACTTGGGAAGACATTACGTGTTGCTGCTACCAATATCCTGAATATAAATGTCAGTGCTGCAAATCTGGAGACTTTTATAGGGAGCATTCTTTCTTGGCGAAAGCAGTTAGGGCTTGAACAGAAAGCAGCCAAGCCAAATGAGGTCTTGATCTTGAGTTGATTTTTGTATTAAGCAGATTGTTTTAAATGCTTTACTAACTCACTATTTTTGCAGGAAGCTGGTTGTCATCGTATACGCGGAGATGATCCAACTTTTTCTGCGTTGGATGAAGATGACTTTCAGACTGTTATTTTAGAGAATAAACTTGGGTGTGATATTTATCTGAAAAAAGTTGAGCATTCGGATACAGTTGACCAGCTACATCATGGTGACTGTACTTCTGTTTGGATTCCACCTCCAAGGTTTTCAGACAGGTTAAATGTTGCAGATGAATCAAGGGAAGAACGTTATTATGTAGCTATCCAGATTCTTGAAGCTAAGGTTGTGACTGTAGCTATGTTGATAAAATACTCATCCAAACATTTGTTTATTATCTTCACTACAACTTCTTGGAAAGAACAGTGACGCTTTCTATTTTTTCCAGGGTTTACCAATCATTGATGATGGAAATAGCCATAATTTTTTCTGTGCTTTGCGCCTTGTCGTTGATAGTCAGGCAACAGATCAACAAAAGCTTTTTCCTCAGAGCGCAAGGACGAAATGTGTTAAACCTTTAGTTTCAAAACTCTACAACCTTGATGCAGGCACTGCAAAGTGGAATGAACTCTTCATATTTGAAGTTCCTCGGAAGGTATCGTATAAGGAAGCTTTATTTTTTGCTATAGCTTTTATATTCGTTAAAAGAGAGAAATTATTTAGGTAGTGGATCATCAATTTAGACTGTTTATAAGGAAGACATTGCACAAAACTATGATCACAACGTATAAAACTATATGGAAAATTAAGCTCCCTTTTGATCTGCTACTCCCATGTTGCTTGCAATTGCCTCTCATAGTATCTTCTGCAGTAGTGATGACGGATTTTGGCCAAGACTTCTCTTTGGCTGTCTCTTTAGGCCTTTTTAGCCAAAATTTTGCATGTATTTTTTTTGGCTTTCTTTTTTGTCTTGGATTTGATTGAGGCATCTTCATTTTAGTATCGTAGTGTATAAATGTTTGCCTTTCAGTATTGGCTCTTGTTAGCGTAGGACAGCTTGGTATTATAGAGATTGATTTGTACCATCAAGGAATGCAAATTTTTTTCTTAGTTTAAATTAGTGGGTTATGGAATCATGAGCAAGTTTCAAGGTTTTTGGTTAGTTAGAAGGGCTTCTTAGGAAATTAGTCTTGGATAAGGCATGTGATGTAAGAGGGGGATTCTTCAACTATCAGTAGTAAGGGCAAGAAAGGATTATAGCAGCCTGTGGAGACACTTTTTCCATTGGACAGATCTTGTACATTTGAATATAATTTTAGACAGATTTTTGGCGTATGTGAACCTTCTGTCAAAGGTTTGCTAACTTTAGAAGTAGATCTATACTACTTATCAAAAAAAAAGAAGTAGATCTATAAGCCAAAGCAGAGGGAGCACTTCAGATTAATTCTTCCCATTGTTGATGATATTTTAAAATTCCGCTTTGAAAGAAGTATTTTCTCTGTTCTTCAATTCTCCTATTTGTATCATTCTCTCTTATTTTGTAGTCGAAGAACTCCTTACAAGAAATGTGTACTTGTGTTTTGTCTGAGTTTTTTATTTTTTATTTTATTTTATTTATTATTATTATTATTTTTTATTTTTTATTGTTACATGATGAAACAAGTTCTCTCTCTCTCTCTTTGTTTTAGTGATCTTAATTTGGAAATGTCCTATGTCAAATTTTTTTATCAGCCTGTGCTTCTTTTATCATATGAGTTGTTTGATACTAATATATTGCCATATGGAGGTTTTGCTCTTGTAGATCATAATACTTCTATTGTTATTTGGATTTTCATAGAATTTGGTGCCAATTTATGTTGTTTTTGAATTTATTATGTGTTCCTAACTATTAAATTATTAATTATCCCAAAAGCTTAAGCTGATAGGAAATGATGAATTTACTTATTTAATTAATTAGGATAAATCCATTTTTGGTTCTTGTGGTTTGAAGTTTTGGCAAATGGCTCCATAGGTTTTAAAAAGTGATTAATCACTCTTTAGAGTAAGCAAAAAAAAAAAAAAAAAAAAATTGGTCCCTTTCGTTGTAAAAGTTGACAAAATCTGTTAATGTGCCACATCAACATCAATGATAGTGTGACACGTGTTACTTTCAATAAAAAAAAAAATTATAAATGTATATAAAAAATAGGAGAAACTTCATAAAACCTCCATGAACTTCTACATATTTTGAAATTACTCTTAGAAGTTCAAAAACTTTCAATAAGGGTATTGAAGTTTCAATTACCCAATTTCGTTAGGATGTTTCATTAAATCTTCCCAAAATACCCCTATTTTAAATTATAAAAAAATAAAAATAAAAATAAAAGTTGTAAAGATTCAGATGTTTATTTTTTTTTATGAAAAAAAAAAAAAACATATTTACAATATTTTTTAATAAAAAAAGGTGGTATTTTGAGAATTTTGACAAGATTTAATGGAAAACCTAATAGAATGGGGTAATTGAAAGAAATTGAAAATTCGATACTCTCAGTTGAGAGTTTTTGAACTTTGGGAGGGGTAACGTGAAAACTAGTGAAAGTTCAAGAGAGTTTTGTGAAATTTTTCTAAATAAATAAATTTAGGGGCAATTGGGCCACCTTTTTGGCCAAATGGGGGCTCCAAGGCCATGAGGGTGGTTTGGCCGCCCCATCTTTTTGTAATTGCAATGCATGCTACAAGTAATAAATATTTCCATTGAAGGCCAGAAAAGGTTCTCTTTGGCTATGCATTAAATTAGCAATTGGGAATCCATTTCAACCATCCATGTCGATGGCGGTGATGGAACAGCTAACCTTGAGGGCGAGCAACTGAATAATCCCAGTCCTAAAGGCCCGGACGACGTCCCTCATATTTGTCTACTCATTGCTTCTCTCTCGTGTGCTCTTCCTCTTGCCGTACCACTGCCGCTGGCTCTCGCCTTTCATGTCCACATCGCCTTCGATGTCCAAGTGTTTGAAGTAGCAAAGGGAGGAGGAGGATACCATGAGAAGGAGGGCCTTGGCAAAGGGCCTCGACATGGGCTTTGATACCAGCTACAAGGACTACTAGTGCCGATGGTCCATGTTCCTCTTCTTCGGGGCTTGTGGTGACTTTGATTTTTATTGTTAATTATATATATATATTATTTTGTATTTTTTTAATTGCAAGTGACACGTGTCACACTATGATTGGTACTGATAAGGCAAATTAACGAATTCTATCAACTTTTCTAACGGTAGGGACCAATTTATTTGTTTTTTCTTTTTTGCTTACCCTTGGGGAGTGGTGGGTTGAATTGTAAAGTCAAGGTTCGAACTTAAGACCATTGTTTTGATACCATGTGAACTCATCAATTGTCCAAAAAACTTAAACTGATGGGAAATAGTGAATTTGTTCATTTTAAATTAATATTCTAACACCTATATTTGTATTTGTACTCTCTCATAGATTTAAATCTTCATCAAGTTTTTGTATACTTGTCTACATCTATCATTTTAAAGGAATTCCATATGTATTTGATGCAGGCCCCAGCTAAGTTGGAAGTGGAGGTTACAAACCTAGCGGCGAAAGCTGGAAAAGGTATTTGTTATTGAGTTGCAAGGGCATCTAGGGATTCTGTTTTTGTCATTTTGTTGATTTCTGCGCTGATCCATTAAACTTATGATTAGTGATGGCATTCAATGGTCGTTTAACTTCTTATTACTTGATAACCAGTAACTTGTATATCTTCTTGCACGACTCCAACTTGTCACCATCTTTTATGCTTGTATTGAATATGGAAACTAATTGTGCTTTCTTGGGAATGTTGTTGCCGGAGTTGGGTTTCACTTTATTGTACTATTATTATTCTTGTGGGAAAGGTTTACATACCCCTCTCAAACTACCACCTAATTGACAATGTCCCTCCCACACTTTCAATTGGGATAATGTCCTTCCTAAACTACCAAAATATTGTTAATATTCCCTAAGGCCAAGCCAAAAGACAAAAATGACCCTAAATTTGTTTTAATAAGACAATTTTTTTTTTTTCCTTTAAGAAAAAATGAAAACAATTTAAATTTTCACAATTTTTTTTTTAAATAACTAGTTTTAGTTTTAGTTTTTATTTTATTAAGGGTATTTTCATTGATGGGGCCCCGGAGGACATTGACAATTTTTGGTAGTTTGGAGGGGGGAGTTGTTTTAATTAAAAGTTTGCAGGGGGACATTATCAATTGGGTGGTAGTTTGAGGAAGGTATGTGGACTTTCCCCTATTCATTTTTTGTTCTAAGTTTTTTTTTTTTTTTGATAAGTAATGATGATATAAAAAGAGCGCAGAGGGGCGCAACTCATATACACGGGAAGTATAACAGAGGGCGCCTAGGAAGGAGAAAAATGAAAAAGAAACTCAGAGAAACTAATCACTAAAGGAGCTAGACAAGCGGCCGTCCAAGAGTAAAGAGTAAAGAAGAAAAAATGAGTCAATTCCTCTAAGGTCCTAGTGGAATTTTCAAAACATCTAGCATTTCTTTCATTCCAAATACACCACATAAGACACAAAGGGATCATCTTCCACACAACCGCGCTTCGAGATCGTCCTCCCGACCACCAACTAGCAAACAAGTCCCTCACCCGGCACGGCATGACCCAATGCAACCCAAACCGCTGAAAAATCATGTGCCAAAGAGCACTTGCGAGCTCACAGTGGAGAAGAAGATGATCAACTGACTCTCCGTTTTTCTTGCACATACAACACCACTCCACTACCACTATGTTCCTCTTGCGCAGCGTGTCGTGAGTCAAAAATTTTCCGAGGGCCGCAGTCCACCCAAAAAAAGCCACCCGCTGAGGCACCTTAGTACGCCAGATGCTCTAGACAGGGAGACTGGAGCATAAATGCCTTCTATAATTAACAGATGTCGTATTGGGCCAAGGAAACTCCTCTTGATTAGAGATGGACAGAGCCTTATAGAACGACTTAACCTCAAACTTGCCCTTCCTAGACGAAGCCCAGCAAATACGATCTACACTGCCAAGAGAAACCTTGCAAGAATACAACCGATCAAAGAAAGGAGAGACCAACTCCAACTCCCAATCTTGGACCGATCGAACGAAAATGACATTCCACTCAATAATCCCATTCCTCCCAATAAAGTTATCCTTCACCCAAGCATCTTTGTGTCTGGCGATACTGAATAAGGACGGGAAAGCTTGCTTCAAAGAATTGTCCCCACACCAAATATCATGCCAAAAACGAACTTTCGAACCCTCCCCCACCTCAAACCGAATCCCTTTAGCAAAGAAATTCCACCCTTTACGAATATGCTTCCATAGACCCACACCATGAGAGCCCGAAACATCCTTCGTGCACCACCCACCTTCTTGGTCTTCATACTTAGCTTTGATCACCTTGCACCAAAGAGCCCCGTTTTCATTTGCATATCTCCAAAGCCATTTCCCCAAAATGGCTTGGTTAAACTGGTGCAACTTCCGAATGCCAAGACCACCATATCGTAGAGGGCTGCAGACTTGGTTCCAACTTACAAGATGCATCTTGGGCTCATCCCCTAATCCTCCCCATAAGAAATCTCTTTGGACTTTCTCCATCCTTTTAGCTACACTTACAGGAATCGGAAACAGCGACAAAAAGTAAGTCGGAAGATTGGCCAAAGTGCTCTTAATGAGGGTTAAGCGACCTCCTTTAGAAAGATACATTCTCTTCCAACCTGCCATCTGACGCTCCATCTTTTCGATCACTTCATTCCACATAGCCGTATCCTTGTACGAAGCCCCAAGAGGGAGACCCAAATACTTCATAGGCAAATCGGCAACACTACACCCAAGGATGTTAGCTAAAACCCCAATGTTCTCCACCTCACCAATGGCCACAATCTTTGACTTTCCCAGATTCACTCTCAAGCCAGAAACAGCTTCAAAACATAAGAGAATGAGACGAATATACCGGATTTGCTCGATAGAATCTTCGCAAAAAATCAAAGTATCATCCGCAAATAAGGAGTGGGAGACCATCAACTCCGACAAGACCCTATTTCCCACCGAGAAACCCGTCAAAAAGCCTTGGTCAACCGTCGCATTCACCATCTTACTCAAGGCCTCCATAACAAGCACAAACAATAACGGTGAGAGAGGATCCCCTTGTCGGAGTCCCCTTGAACTGTTAAAGAACCCTTCCGGAGAGCCATTTACAAGAATGGAGAATCTTACCGTCTTAATACACCACTCTATCCAAGCCCTCCACCTCTCGCCGAAACCACACCTATGCAGCAAATACAATACAAAGTCCCAATTAACATGGTCATAGGCCTTTTCCAAGTCCAGTTTACAAAGAACACTTGGCACCCCTGATTTCATGCGACTATCCACACATTCATTTGCAATGAGAACGGAATCTAGGATTTGCCGACCCCCAATAAAAGCATTTTGAGAGTAGGAGATGACCTTACCCAAAACAGTTCTCATCCTATTGGCAAGAACCTTAGACACAATTTTGTACACCCCTCCCACCAGGCTAATGGGCCGAAAGTCCTTCATCTCCACCGCATCCGCCTTCTTCGGAATCAAGGAAATGAAAGTTGCATTCAAGCTCTTCACCAATTGACGTCTACGATAGAACTCTGCAAACACTGCCATAACGTCTTGTTTAATAACACCCCAACAAGCTTGAAAAAAAGCCATGGAAAAGCCATCTGGACCCGGAGCCTTATCACCATCCATGCCTTTTACCACCTCCCAAACCTCATTTTCCTCGAAATCTCTTTCTATCCACCTATTATCCTCCTCATCAATGGACAAAAACGGCTGGTTATCCATTCTAGGGCGCCAAGTGCTTTGTTCCGAATAAAGGCTTTGGTAATACTGCACTATGTGATCTTTTACCTCAGCTGGATCACCTGATAAAACGCCATTAATACTAAGCACTTCCACACGATTGTACCTTCTATGAGAATTAGCCATCTTGTGGAAAAAACGAGTATTCCGATCCCCCTCCTTGAGCCACAAAGCTCTCGATTTTTGGCGCCAATGAATTTCTTCACATAATAATGTATTCTCCAAGTCTTTCAATTTGTCCACCTTCCGGATTTTCTCCTCATGATCTAAACCTCTCGATTCTGCCAACTCATCCAACTCCTGGATACCTCCCAACAACTCCTTTTTTTTCCTCCCAATATCCCCAAAGACCTCTTCATTCCACTTTTTCAAGTCCACTTTAAGGGATTTTAGTTTACTAGCCAGCACAAAACTAGGCAAACCCTCAACCGAATACGACCCCCACCAAGAAGCAACCTTATCAACAAAACCCTCTGCCTTAAGCCACATATTTTCAAATTTAAAACCCTTCTTACCTCCCCAAGGAGTCCCACAGTCCAGCAATAAAGGAAAGTGATCCGAGAGTAGGCGTTGAAGTCTCTTTTGAGAAACTGCTGGGTAATGATCTTCCCAATCCAAGGAAAGCAAGAATCGGTCAATCCTCGACCAACTCTCATTTTCTTGATTATTGGACCACGTAAATTGACCCCCCAACATCGGAATATCCACCAAATTATTCTCTGAAATGAAGTCCGAGAAATCCATCATGCCCGCGGAATAATAGGAATCAATGGAGCGCTCACTAGGAAAACGTACAATGTTAAAATCCCCGCCCAAACACCAAGGGACCTCCCACACCCTCATCAAACCAGCCAACTCTTCCCAAAGAGCCCTTCTCTCCAAGTCCTCATTCGGCCCATACACTCCCCCAAACGCCCAAACCCATCTATCCTCTACATTTTGAAAAGAGCACGCCAAAGTGTAATGTCCCACACACTCCTCCTTACACTCCACTACCCTCCTATCCCACATCATTAGCATCCCCCCCGACGCACCATTAGAACCTTTATGCTTCCACCCCACGTGCTGACCTCCCCAAAGACTATGAATCACCTCTCTGGAGATAGTCTTCATCTTCGTCTCAATCAAACACACTATATCTACTTTCCATTCCTTCAAAAGACCCCTAATGCGCAACCTTTTTTTGAGGGCATTCAACCCTCTCACATTCCAAACTACTATATTAAGCTTCATGATCTACCACAACTGCCCCCTCACCTTCCTCAATCTCATCAAGTCCTTTGAATGTAGGAGCACCGGCAGAAACACCTCCCAAGTCCGAGTCGTGCTGCCTTCTAGAATCTTCAATAGCTTTGAATAAAGCCTCCAAGTCCTCCTTTTTCCCCTCATCAGAAACACCAATTTTTGGGCAAAATTTGATGCAATTTCCAACTACCCAGTCGGATGAAATTGTGTCTGATCCTAAATCCTCCAAGCCTGCTGTTTCAGCAATTTTGTCCCCATCCATACCTGAATCAGACACAAAAAGCTCCAATACCGATGTTCGATCCAGCCTTTCCTGCCCAAATTGAATCGATGGACCCAAACTCAAATCCTCCCCCCGACGAGCCTGCTGAGCCCATTCTCCCACGGCGAGAGGGTTTGTGCCGGCGAAACCAGCCTTCCGGCAAGAGGGACTCCCCTTCAGAAGCTGACGAGTGGCCCAAATCGAGCCCTCCCCAGTCTCGCCGGTCTCCATAGGCCTCACCGGCGCGTTCTGTTGTTCCTCCTCCGACTGGAGCGTCTCCGGCACCCTCTGGGACTGTTCCGGCGACGGTCCCAGGAGCCCCATAAGCTGCCCAGACGACGAGGTTGCGGCTTCTATCGAACCCACCCAAGTCTCGTCCCCTCTCTGCGGCCCATTCTTTCTCCTCCTATAAGTCAACAAGGATGTCTCTTTGTCGATAGGCTGGGTCTTCTTCACCGGACTACCGGGCTCCAAGTTTCTGGTTCTCTCTTCGGCCAGGATAATACCTTTCGCCCACGCAGACGTGCCGCTTAACTCCCTGGGAGTCCTTCCTGACGCTGACCCATTCCCCCCTCCCCCTGATAAAACTCTAACGGCCAAATTCGCCGGAGGAGCCATGGGAGGATGCGAGTCTTTTGGATTTTCCTTAAGGGCCTCCGAGGAGGCCACAACACTCAGACCAGCTTTAAATGGGCTATAGCCTGAGCCCACAACTCCTTTGGGCTTAAAAACCATTTTCTTCTTGACCTTTAATCTATTTGTTCCTCCCGGTCCAACTTTCTTCTTCCCCTTCACTTCTGTCTTCCCCAGTCCATCTAATTTCATATTATCTGGCCCAAGCCCATTGAACTCCATCTGTTTAACCACCCTATCGATCCTGGTCATTCCCACGTCACATTCCCTCTTCAGACGTTTCAGCAATTCTTTCACGTTGAGGAGCTCGATGCCTACCTGCCCAGCATGGTACCCCATCCCCTCCCATCCCTTCATACGCTCAGAAGCTGACAACGACACCATCTGTTCCGCCGGCCTTGCTGTACCTCTCGCCGGAGCTGAAGATGAGACCTCCACGCAACCTTCATCCTTCGTAACAGACAGTCCCTTCTCTCCCGGATTTTGCACAGACTTGGCCGGCCAGAAAAACTTCGTCGAATCCCCCCCAAAACCTCCCTGAGCCTTCGCCGAAACTTGGACCTTCTTCAGACATACTGAATTCTTGCCATAGGCCTGTGCCTTCTGTTCCATAGGTCCTCGCCGACTTTGAACATGGCCGTATTTGTCTCCTTCCTGGGATTCCTTCGTCTGCAATCTCACTATTTCCGCAAAGCTTCTCTGGTTCTTAACCTCGTTATCTCCCTTTTCTCCCCTTAGCTCCCTATGCTCACTGACCACTCGCTTTTCCCAGAGAACTGACTTGGCCACTTTCATTTCCTTGATGAAACAATTCCATCCAAACCCACGACGTCCTTCAGGAATGATGATCGAGCCACACCTCCTTCTTCCATCAAATTCCTCCACTGTCAAGAAGCATCCATGCCTATTTGAACATTTTTGAGCAACTATTCTAGGATATCCAGCTCTGGATTGATCCCAAAAAACTTCAGAGTTGTCCACTGCCACCAAATCATCCACTATACGCACCAACCAAGCTAGTTCATCTTTTTTTCAGGAAGATGGACCTTTTGAACCTTTTGCTCCTCTCAAAAATCCTCACCACTGATGCTCCTACCTTGATCAACACCTCAAACTCCTTGGACTCCACCGTCCACCTCCTCGGCCCAGCCATAACACAGCCAACAACTAACGCCAACCAGCACACACGCACCCCCACGCGCCAACACAGCTCTCAGCTCTCCAATTTACAGCTCTCAGCTCTCAGCTAGTTGTTCTGAAATGTCTTTATGCCTTATCAAAGAGGCCACAGCCTCATTCATTACTTTTAGGGGAGACTTCACCACTCTTTTTTGTTTTAAGTTTTAGGAAGGTGATGTGCTACCTTTGAAATTTATCAATATTTATCTGGAGTTCTACATTCAGAAAGATATAATGTTGCATCGTGTCTTTGTGGGGTTTCTTTTTCCCCAACCTTTTACGCAACGTTGCACTCGTCATAGAGAATTACCTGGATTATTCTTTGTATATATATATATATATATATATATATATATATAATCTTATAATTGGTGCTTGAACAATACAGGTGAAGTTGTTGGGTCCATTTCCTTTTCTGTGGGACATGGTGCAAATATGTTGAAGAAGGTAACTTCAGTGAGGATGTTGAATCAACCACATAATGTTCAGAATATTATATCATATCCTCTAAGGAGAAGGGTGAGCTATTTGTAGTTTCATTCATTTATGCTTGTTCATGCAGTTACGGAATACTTATTTCTGTCTATATAATATTACAATTTTTGGCTTCATTGTTGTTTTTTGCTGGTTCAGCACAACGATGTTGAAGACATGCCTGACCAGGGTTGCCTACTGGTATCTACTACTTATTTTGAGAGGAAGACTGTTGCAAACTTAAAAATAGATGCAGAAGATGAGAATGTTACTGATAGAGACATAGGATTTTGGGTTGGGCTTAGCCTGGAGGGCATGTGGGAGAGTGTTCGGTCATTGCTTCCAATGTCAGTGGTCCCCAAATCATTCCAGAATGATTTTATTGCAATGGAAGTTCTCATGAAAAATGGCAAGAAGCACGTAATTTTCAGGGGTCTTGCAACAGTTGTAAATGATACAGATTTTAAATTGGATATTTCAGTTTGTCATGTGTCTTTGATTCATGGTCATGGTCCCTCTGTGGTAGAAGAGGTTTTTGAAAATCAACGTTATCATCCAATTTCTGGTTGGAATAACAAGTGGCCTGGCTTTCGCGGTGATGATCCAGGGCGTTGGAGCACCAGGGACTTCTCATATTTATCGAAAGTGAGTGTACTCAAAGAGTATTGCATTAATATCATGTGTTTGTTCTTATTCTTGAACTATTACTAGAGTGTGTATTTTCACCCTCTTCTTGATTTGTTTTGAAGGATTTCTTTGAACCTCGCCTTCCCTCTGGATGGAAATGGACTTCAACTTGGACAACTGATAAATGTCAATTTGTTGACAACGATGGCTGGGCATATGGTCCTGACTTCAACAGTTTGAAATGGCCACCAACATCTTCAAAGTCTTGCACCAAGTCAGCTGTTGATGTTGTGCGCCGACGGCGATTAATTCGTACAAGGCAAAAATCTCCCGAGCAAGGGGTTAATTCCATGAAGAGTGTCTTTACTACCATAAGTCCTGGTGCTTCTGATGTTTTACCTTGGAGAAGTACATCCAAGGATTCTGATCAGTGTTTAGAAGTTCGTCCTTGTGTAGATCATCCTGAGCCCCCATATTCATGGGGTTGTCCAGTTGCCGTTGGTTCTGGCTCTGTGTATGGAAAGGACGAGCCTTTCATGGATCAAGGTTCACTCTATAGCCAAAAGCAGGAAACTAAGATGCCCAGTTTTGCATTCAAGTTGAATCAGCTCGAGAAGAAGGATATAATTTTGCGTTGTTCTAGCACTGGAAGCAGACAATGTTGGCTTAGTATAGGAGCAGATGCCTCAATTCTTCATACTGAACTAAATTCACCTGTTTATGATTGGAGAATATCTGTTAACTCTCCTTTGAAGTTGGAAAATCGGCTTCCATGTCCAGCTGAGTTCACAATCTGGGAAAAAGCAAGTGAAGGAAGTTGCATTGAACGACAGCATGGTATAATCTCTTCACGGAGGAGTGCACATATTTATTCAGCAGATATTCAGAAACCAATTTACCTTACATTGTTTGTTCAGGGTGGTTGGGTACTGGAGAAGGTAATAACTTGGTCTAAATATGTGTCCACCTGCTTTTTGTGCTTAAAAAATCTAACATATGAAATATTTACATTTGATAACCATTTTCCCTTTTCATTTATTTATTTATTCTTTTGGCAGGATCCTATTCTTATTTTGGATCTTTCTTCCATAAACCATGTCTCATCTTTCTGGATGGTTCACCAGCAAACTAAAAGGTTTGTGATTCCAAAGTTAACCTTTTTTCTGGTATATAAGGGTGTACCCGTTCTATGCATTCCGGTTCACAAGTTTCTTAATCATGCAGTTCTTAAGCTAAATAATCTTACTAAATTTAATCTCTTCACATAAACTATGTAGCATATGTACTACGTCAAATTCCTTGTTAGTACTATATCCAATTTTTCTTCCTAGAAATGTGGATGAATATAGGCTGGACTGAAACTTCCAAAAGTGCTTTGATTCTTTACTTTGTATGTTGTTCTTATCCAAGCCAAAGAGGGCCTGCTCTTTCTGGATTCTCTGGTGTTTCAAGGTTATTCATCTTTTGACAGAATTAAGTTTTGCATAATTATGAAATTTAACATCTGCTCCATTCTTTAGCAATAAGATTTTAAGAACACAAACATCAATAGGGGTTTCCCTATATACCTCTTGTATACATAGGTTGCGCCTCTCTACGCATTTTGATAATATACTTATTACTTATCAAAAAAAAAAAAAAAAAAAGATTTTAAGAACACAAACATGTAGTAATTGATATTCTTACCCACATAGCTTTCACAATACCATACATTTCAACATGTTTATTTGTGGCTGTTCACTGCCAATATTATGATACGTTTCATTTCTCTTCTCAAAGCTGTTTCTGGTACATTCTATGGGTGTATTCGCTCTCTCTCTCTCTATGAAGAATGAAAGAAGTAAATAAATAAAACAAGAACCTCTATAGACAGGTATTGTATGTATGTGCTCTAATAAAGAACACTGTTTCTCTGCCTGATAATTTAGGCATTTATATTTATACCTATCAATGATAATATCCAAAACCCCAAGGGGTTAGCCCAAGTGGTGGAGACCTTGGTTTTAAGGTTTGCTCCCTTCAAGGTCCAAGGTTCAACACCTCATGGGTGCAAACAATCTCTTGGGGCCACACTCCCTGGTGAAAAGTTAGCGATTTAACTAGTTCCGTGTAGAAAAACTTCCGAGGGTGCGGTGCACGGGACCGGGGTTTACTCTGCAGGAGTGGGTCCGAAGGGCCCTGCCTTGAAGAGGTTCCTCAACATAAAAGAAATTAAAAAAAAAAAAAAAATGATAATATCCAAATGTAGAGACACAAATTAGGGACATTAAGAGAAGTAACAACTTTGATATTGCTTTATGATGTAAATTCATGGTATTTCATTCTATATGTTTCTCCGTAATATTTTCTTCTTTGACTTTCCTTAGCCTTTCCAAGTATTGTATTTGTGATGAACTCTCTTATAGTGATGAATAAAACATTTAATGCTCTAATAAATAACACTGCTTTTCTGCCTGATATTTGAGCATTTATGCCAATGGGCTTTAGCTCAAATTGTACTTCCGCCCTTTGTAGTTAGGTGGAGGGTGAGGTCGTGGGCTCAAGCTCCACCGGGTACGTGTGTGACTTACCAATAGAAAAGAAGATATTTAGGTATTTATTTATTTTTTTGATAAGTAATAATGCATTAAAAGAGCGTAGAGGGGCGCAACCCAAGTACACAGGTAATATACAAGAGAGCGACTAAGTAGGGGAGAAAGAAAAAGAGAACATAAAGAGAAAATCAGAAAAGTTGATCACTAAAGGAGCAAGCCAGCCTGTAGTCCATGTGAATAAAGTGTACAAAAAGAAGTGAATAAGGTTCTCAAGACTCCTCGACACATCCTCAAAGCATCTCGCATTCCTTTCCTTCCAGAGGCACCAAAGAAGACAAAGGGGAGCCATCTTCCAGACCACAGCACTACTCGTTCTCCCGCCCGCCCACCAACTAGCGAACATCTCCTTTACGCTTCTAGGCATAACCCAACACATGTTAAAGCGAGAGAAGATAACATCCCACAACTTGCGTGCGACTCCACAATGAAGAAAGAGATGATCCACGGACTCCCCTTCCGCCTCACACATACAACATCGATTAATCACAACGATGCCTCTCTTCCGAACATTATCCAACGTGAGAGGTTTCCCAAGGGCAGCCGCCCATGCGAAAAACGCCACTCTCAAAGGAGCCTTGGTGCGCCAAATGCTTTTCCACGGAAAGTGGTTAGGCACCTTAAAGGCAAGCATCTTATAGAAAGAGTGTACCTCAAACTTCCCTTTACTTGAAGGAATCCACCACATCCGGTCCTCCCCTTCCCCCCTAATCGAAGACGAGTACAAGAGCGAGAAGAAAGAGGCTAAGGCCATCTCCTCCCAATCATGAATACTGCGGGTGAAAGTAACATTCCAGTGAACCATCCCCTTTATTGCAAGCAATATTAAAAAGACCCGGGAAGGCGTCCTTGAGAGACGTCTCACCACACCACCAATCCTCCCAAAATTTGACTTTCCCCCCCAAACCAGGATCTAATCTGAAGTGACCCCGAAACGACCTCCAAACTCCACAAATGTGTTTCCATAACCCCACCCCATGCGTTCCACGAGGAACTTTAGTGCGCCAACCCCCCCAATCCACCCCATACTTTGCCACCAAAATACTTCTCCACCAAGCTTCTTCCTCATTTGCAAATCTCCATAACCATTTCCCCAAGAGAGCTTGATTAAAAAGACGCAAACTCCGAATCCCTAGCCCTCCCTCAGCAATCGGAGAACATACCTCTTGCCAACTAACCAAATGGAACTTAGTCTCATCCTTGAACCCACCCCCATAAAAAATCTCGTTGAATCTTCTCAATACGATTCGCCACGGAAATAGGAATGGGAAAGAGAGACAAAAGATAGGTGGGGAGATTGGATAGGGTGCTCTTGATGAGGGTGAGCCTTGCCCCCTTGGACAAATATGAACGCTTCCAAGGGGCTAACCTTTGAGCAATTTTCTCCAACATGTCATCTCAAATAGCCAACTGCTTGAAGGACGCCCCTAGCGGAAGGCCTAGGTACTTCAAGGGCAAAGAACTAGTGCCACAACCCAAAACACCAGCCAACTCATCTGTCTCCACCGAATCTCCGACTGGAACCAAAACAGACTTGGCCCGATTAACTTTTAACCCTGAGACCGCCTCGAAGCCAATAATGAGAGCTTTAATAAATCTAACATGTTCAGATGCTGCCCCACAAAACACCAGCGTATCATCAGCAAAGAGAAGATGGGAGACAGAAACCCGCTCATGCTCACCGGCACCCACATAGAAACCATTGATGAAACCCCTACTGATAGAGACATTAATTATCCTACTGAAAGCCTCCATGACCATGATGAACAAGAAAGGCGAGAGAGGGTCACCTTGTCTAACCCCACACGAACTCCCAAAGAAACCGGAAGGCGAACCATTGATCAACACCGAGAACCGCACCGACGAGATACAATGTTCAATCCAAGAGCACCATTTCTCACCGAAACCGCACCTTTTTAAAAGGTAGAGTAAAAACTTCCAATTCAAGTGATCGTAAGCCTTCTCCATATTCAACTTACACAAGAGGCCGGGATCCCCAGATCTGAGCCAGCTGTCCAGGCATTCATTGGCAATAAGCACCGAATCCAAAATCTGTCTACCTTTGACGAACGCATTTTGCGGATTGGAAATGACCCGGTTCATGACTCCCCTCATTCTATTGGCTAACACCTTCGCAATAATCTTATAAATCCCCCCCACAAGGCTAATAGGTCGGAAGTCCTTCAAATCGGATGCCCCATGTGACTTCGGAATAAGAGCAATGAATGTAGCATTGAGACTTTTTTCGAACTTGCCTTGATCATAGAGCTCCACAAAAACAGCCATGATGTCCTTTTTGATCACCTCCCAGCAGTCCTGAAAGAAAGCCATAGAAAAACCATCCGGGCCTGAGGCCTTATCCCTATCCATTTTTTTGACCACCTCCCACACCTCCCTTTCCTCAAAAGGGACTTCCAGACTAGAAGACTCTTCCTCTTCCAACATATCGAATTGAAGATTATCCAACCTCGGTCTCCAACTAAGACTCTCTGTGAAGTGCGTCTCATAAAATCGAGTAATGTGACTGCTAATAGCCTCTTGATCAAAGATAGCAGTGCCATGAATGTTCAGAGACTCAATATAATTCTGTCTTCTATTGGCATTAGCAATCCGATGGAAGAATTTGGTACACTTGTCACCCTCTTTCAACCAACGGATTCTAGATTTTTGCCTCCAACTGATTTCTTCTTGGAGGAGGGAAACTTCTAACTCCCTAGGAAGCACCCTTCTCTTCTCGATCTCCTCCGTGGATAAACCTCTCTCTTCCTCCACCCTATCCAAAGCTTTAATATCTTCCATACGAGCCTTAATACTAACCCCCACATTGCCGAACTCTTGAGCATTCCATCTCCTAATGTCCCCCTTTAGCGCTTGCAACTTTTTGGAAATAATGAAGCTCGGAGTGCCCTGGAAATGATACGAGTCCCACCAACTGCGCACTTTGTCCACAAAACCCTCCACTTTGAGCCACATGTTCTCGAATTTGAAAGGCCTTTTACCTCCCGCATGAGAATTACAGTCCAATATAATAGGGGCATGATTGGAGCAGGCTCGAAGCATCTTCTTCTGACGCAAATCCCGGTGGCGGGCTTCCCACTCCGGGGAGACAAGAAAGCGGTCAATCCTAGACCAAGTAGAAATCCCCCCCACTAAGGGAAGATCCATGAGGCCCTGATCCGATATGAATTCACCAAAATCCCTCATTGCCGACCGCGAATGAGCTCCCCTCGACCTTTCACTAGGATGAAGGGTGACATTGAAATCCCCACCGATACACCACGGTACGCCCCAACAGCTCATGACCCCTGCCAGTTCCTCCCAAAGAAAGCGCCTAGCATTGACTCTGTTGGGGCCATACACCCCCGCAAACGCCCACTCAAAGCCATCCTCAACATTCTTGAAGGAACAAGCCGCCACATAACTTCCCAGCACTACGTCGATCATCTCAACAGCCCTCTTGTCCCACATGAGTAAAATGCCCCCCGACGCCCCAATGGAAGGAACAAAGCACCACTCCACATACGGACATCCCCATAAGCTCCTCACTAAGCTATACGAAATAAAGTCCATCTTCGTCTCTTGGAAACAAACAACATCTGCCTTCCAACTTCTAAGCAAATTCCTAACCCTCAACCTCTTTTCCCTCTCATTCAATCCTCTCACATTCCATGACAGAATTTTAGGTATTTATATTGATGCCTATCAGTGATAATATCTTCATATACCTGTGCAGCTGTGTATGGTGTTGAAAATAAATTGAAGGGAAACATTCATGGCATTTCATTCTATAAGTTTCTCCATAATATTTTTTTCTGTGACATTGAATGTTAATTCATATGAATATTTTAAATGAAGAATATTTTTGCTTATGGCACCAATGATCTGTAATTATCATATGTACAGGAGATTGCGTGTGACCATTGAACGTGACTTGGGAGGAACTGGTGCTGCTCCCAAAACCATTAGGATTTTTGTTCCGTATTGGATTATTAATGATTCATCTCTGCCTTTAGCATATCGATTGGTGGAAGTGGAACCTTTGGATAAAGCAGATATGGATACCATGATACTTTCTAGAGCAGTAAAGTCTGCAAAAATAGCCTTGAAACATCCTATGAACTCAATGGACAGGAAACATTCTGGCCCAAGGAGAAATATTCAAGTACTTGAAGTAATTGAGGATACTACTCCAGTTCCCAGCATGCTTTCTCCACAAG
The DNA here is from genome assembly GCF_901000735.1 of Corylus avellana. Taxonomy (NCBI): domain Eukaryota; kingdom Viridiplantae; phylum Streptophyta; class Magnoliopsida; order Fagales; family Betulaceae; genus Corylus; species Corylus avellana. The sequence continues at coordinate 9,035,044 of NC_081541.1, forward strand.
ACTATGTGGGCAGAAGCGGGGTTATATCGTTTACTTCTAACAAAGATTCGAATCTGTCCTCAAGGGTTGGCATTGCTGTTGCTATTCGTAATTCCGAAATTTACAGTCCTGGGATTTCTTTTCATGAGCTGGAAAACAAGGTGACATAGCTACAGAAATATATGTATTTCATTCCTTTTGTTTTTGTGTAACACTATGGAGTTGCATGAAGTTTTTCATAACATGTGATGCCCTCTGAAATGTCTCTCCAGGAACGGGTTGATGTCAAGGCATATAATTCAGATGGATCTTACTACAAGCTTTCAGCACTGCTAAACCTGACCTCAGACAGAACAAAGGTTAAACTCAATTATCTTGTTGGTTGTATTTCTGTAATTGTGATAGTAAGTAGATCGCATTTTCACAGTCATGTTACTCACTCTATCCCACAATAGATGAAAGATTACAAACGACATGGCATGTTAACGAAGCTATTACTCTTTGTAAAATTCCCTTAGATGGATTAAGGAAGGTGGCCTCAAACTTGAAAAATTTGTGAGTTCAAAGTTGAGAAAAGATTGGTTCAAATAAGGGTAATATGGGATGCTAAAATGGATATATATAATTTTTGAAATTAAATCATCTTGTGGGACTGTGGGAGTCAATTGTTTAGTAATCAATTCTATTGCATAGTGTTTGTGTCCTTCCGATGTTAATTCTATCCCCTACCATCTGCCATGTTCCAGTTTTCAAGTAGGGTTCAAATCCCCGCATACCTGACTTTCAATCTGCATCTGACCTGATCGGGTTGGTTGGCAGAAGAGAGTTTTGAATTCCAACAAAAGTTGGGTCGAAATTCAAAATAGGGGTAAGATTTCGAATAATTACTGACCTGACCCCACTTTCTTTTTTTCTTTCTTTTTTTTTTTTTTTTAAAAAAAAGTAAAAATTCTGAGCAGCTGACATGCACACTACTTACGATAAATGTGTTTTTGCAACCCTATAAACGCGTACAACTTCAGTCATTCCAGCGCACAAAAGCCTGAGTGCAAGACTATGGCTACAACCTTCTTTCCACCAATGGCTGTGATATTCTTACCGCAGTAGCTTTTTTTCCTTTTCCTCACAAATCCTCCTCTTCCTCCACAGTTGCTTCTATTTTGATATTCTTTTTCTATTCTCACTCTTCTCGTCAACAGCCCAAGAACTACTCGGCACCCTACGAACCATGACTCGCCTTGCAACCGAACCATCGCTCTGCCTCTCTTTTGCTTGAAACTCATGATGGCAGTGCTGGTCTTGAAGGCTGAGTTGCAGCAAGAAGCTCTGGTGGTTTTGGAAATGGCTGGTACTGTTTGGATCTGAAAATTTTGGTGGTTGTCGTTGATTGCGGTAGTGGCGTCGTTGTTGGTCGGCTTTGTTTTCCTTACCGAGCTGGTTGATCTTGCTTCCAACCTTCTATAACAGTTACTCTATCTATTCTGCACGACCTTGCGTATTGGTCTATACTAATCTCTATGACTGTACCAGGTTGGACCAGACTGTACTGTGTAGTATTGTCTCAAAGATTTTAAAATTAGAATTATTTTTTTTGTCTCTTTGCGAAAAAGAGATATAACTTGAGGATACAATAAGTAATATTCAGAATTATGGAAAACAGAGCTCTATATCTCAGGATAAAGCAATTGAAATGCAGCATAGGGTTTTTAAGAAGCTATGATTAATTCCTCTGCGCTCTTTAATTCATCTTTTTACTTATCAAAAAAAAAAAAAAAAAAAAAGAAGCTATGATTAAAAGGCAAAATTAGAAATACCAAATGTTGAATGCCTGAAATGCATATTGGAAAATTTGCACGCAAGGGTATGTACTATAGATTATTTAATTTGCAGGGCACAATAAAGCTATGATAATTTGTAAACCTTTATTTTTCTTGTTAGTAATGAACAACTGCTTGCTGGATGTTCAGGTTGTTCATTTTCAGCCACACACCTTGTTCATTAATAGGATTGGTTGCAGTCTCTGCCTGCAGCAGTGTGATTCACAGTCGGTGGCATGGATTCATCCCACTGATCCTCCAAAACCCTTTGGGTGGCAGTCTTCTGCTAAAGTTGAACTGTTGAAGGTCTGTTCAATGGAATCATCTGTATTTTTGCTGGATAATATGATAGATATATTCTCCGTGACTTATACTGGGGTTCCTTTTTTATTTCAGTTGCAGCTTGATGGATACAAATGGAGTACACCATTTAGTGTTTGTACAGAAGGTGTGATGCGCACTTGCTTGAAGAAGCATATTGGAAATGATCTGATGCAGTTAAGGGTAGAAGTAAGAAGTGGAGGAAAGAACTCACGCTATGAAGTTATTTTCCGCCCAAATTCATTATCAAGTCCATACAGGTTATATTTGTTTTCTTCATTACACTTTCCTTATCTGTTCTTCTGGTAAAAATTTTTCATAAAATATAAAGAAGTTTTTTTCCTCATCAAGTTTTGGTGAAATTTTCTTGAACTAAAAGTAAATCGATTGATATCAAGAACTAATGTAGAAATAGGTCTTTTAGAGTATTCAATGTGTTTTACCCCCAAATGGTAGTTCAAGCGGTTGGGAACCACGTCTTATGAAGCGAATGTTACTAGTTCGAATCTCCCATTTCCTTCACTTGGGCCAATTACTTATAAAAAATAAAAAAACAAGTTTTCAATTTGTTTCTGGTAGTCCAACTCTTTTTTTTTTTTCTTTTTCTTATACTATATATAAAATACTCTTTTTCTCTCTAATTTTTCCTTTTTTCTATTTCTATTATGTGTATGTTGTTTTTGTTCCTGCTTCAGTAGTATAATCAACTTCATACCAACAGGATTGAAAATCGTTCGATGTTTTTACCCATTCGCTTTCGGCAAGTGGATGGTACCATTGATTCGTGGCAGTTTCTTCTACCTAACTCAGCTGCTTCTTTTCTGTGGGAAGATCTTGGTAGAAGACGTTTGTTGGAGCTCCTGGTAGATGGGACTGATCCTTTGAAATCAGAGAAGTATGATATTGATGAAACTTTTGATCACCAACCAATCCATATGGTGGGTGGACCTGCTAAAAAAGCTCTACGTGTTACAATTCTAAAAGAGGAGAAGATGAATGTCATTAAGATCAGTGACTGGATGCCAGAAAATGAGCCTACAGGAATCTCGAGTAGAAGGCATTCATCACTTTTATCACAGCTTTCTGGAAATGACTTTCAACAGCAACAATTAGCATCCATCTCAGATTGTGAATTTCATGTTATTGTTGAGCTGGCTGAGCTTGGAATATCCATTATTGACCATACACCTGAGGAAATATTATACCTGTCGGTGCAGAATCTTCTTCTGGCATATTCAACCGGCTTGGGATCTGGAATCAGTAGGTAGGATTTGCTTTAAATTTAGTAGTTCTTCAATAGCAAAACATCTCAAGAGTTTAGGGTACCTTCAGAGTTCATAAATACACATTAAAAAAAAAACTTCTCTCTGAATATAACTTTTTTATTTATATCTCTTTTGTATACTTGAATTGTAACTGCTAGTAAAAAATACCTGTAAGTAACGCAGTGGATGTACTAGTGGCAAGAAAGATGTGATGGCCTAGATGTTGCTGATGAGCTTTTGTCTTTTAAGCATGAGGTTTAAGTCTTGGTAATTAATTGTAGGTGGTGTATTTTTTCAATTTTTTTTTTCCTTTTCTTTTCTCTGAGCACACTTGCTCTATGATCTTGAAAATTTGAAATGAGACTGGTCACAATTCCTGTTTCCAGCTGACTAATTATCTACTGCCTATGAATGGCCACTTATGTGGGCGGGTTAGGTTATTTAGATGTGCTCTTTTTCTTTCTGGTAATCCAATCATCTGCAATCATTGAACCAATTAATATTCCATATTTTTTTAACAGGTTCAAACTGAGAATGCGTGGAATACAAGTGGATAACCAGTTGCCATTGACTCCAATGCCAGTTCTCTTCAGACCACAAAGAGTTGGGGAGGAGACTGATTATATCTTGAAATTTTCCTTGACAATACAATCAAATGGATCATTAGATCTCTGTGTCTATCCATATATTGGTGTCCATGTGAGCATGTCATTATTCTAAATATCTTGCGGAAATAAAACAATTTGTTTCCTTTATACTTCAATTTTATTTATATTGATTACTTCTAAACAGGGACTTGAAAATTCAGCCTTTTTAATAAACATTCCTGAACCCATCATTTGGCGCCTTCATGAAATGATCCAGCAGGTCAACCTCAAAAGATTGTATGACACACAAACAACTGCTGTTTCAGTTGACCCAATCGTTCAGATTGGGTATGCAAAGGCCTTTCTTCAAACTTGTAATTTGAATTTTGGTTAATCTCTATATTTTGTTGCTTGAAATTGTTCCAATAACATTATCTTTGAAATTTCAGAGTTTTTAACATCTCAGAAGTTCGATTCAAAGTTTCAATGGCAATGTCACCAAGTCAACGACCAAGGGGTGTACTTGGGTTTTGGTCATCCTTGATGACGGCATTGGGGAACACTGAGAATATGCCAGTATGTATTATGAATTCTTTTCTATGATTCTTCTCATATGATTCTTTAGTTCTGAGAAATTTCTTAGATACTGACCTTCAAACTTTCAGGCTGAATCTAAAGTACCACCTTTAATGAGATTTAGAAACAAGAGGCTTACGATGAAAGCCTTATCATTTGATGTGAAAACTAAGAGATGACTCGGTCCAAATTATGTTTTCAGCTAATTATTGCCGCATTTGATCAGTTCAATGTGCTTGTAAGCATGGTTTTTCTGGTGGTGTCAGATTATGGGTTATAATAGTGCATGTAAACTATTTACAGTATGCCTGTCAACCAAGCTTGCCACACCAGTCACCAAATCATAACTGATAAGCTTGATTGGCTGAATCCCAGGCTGTCAATTTCAAAATCTAGGGAGTTACACACGAGAGACTTGTTTTTGACCAAAAAGAAAAGATGTGGAATGGTTCTTGTAATATTGGAACTTACTTTTTCTGGGGGTATTGTACTTTTTTTCTGTTATAATGGAAAATCTTAATATGAGTTTATCTTATATTTTTTTACCAGGTCAGGATAAATCAAAGGTTCCATGAGAACGTGTGCATGCGGCAGAGTTCTATGATTAGTATTGCTATTTCAAACATTCGGAAGGATCTTTTGAGCCAACCTCTTCAACTGCTCTCTGGTGTCGACATATTGGGTAATGCAAGTAGTGCACTTGGACATATGAGTAAAGGTGTGGCTGCCTTATCAATGGATAAGAAGTTCATTCAAAGCCGGCAAAGACAGGTTTGCTAAATATTTTCATATTTATTATTCCTTCCCTCATAATTGCTGCAATTGGCCATTTGGAATTTGTAAGATTTATTGTGTAGATTTATGGACTATATGCTGAGAGGAAAAAAATACATGTGCTAGTTTTAATGTTTGAGCTGCTTTTATGGGATTTTCCATATGTATAGTTTTTCATTTGGAATGAAAAAAATCCAAATATGTAGAACCATCAAAGGAGATTTCTCAAAGGTTTTTTTAGCCTACTCCACACTCATAATGGTTGGCTATATACGTCTACTTTGCGCATTCGTACAGTCTTTAGCCTAATTTACACTAAGTGGATGTAGGAAAACCTCAGAGGTGATTTCTCAAGGTGCCTACTCCACGTGAATAAGAGTAGTCTATATCCAATCTACTTTACCCGTTCCTTCGGTATTGGATATTTTCTTCATCTGTAAAATCATGTGGTCCTCCTGTTAAACGAAGTTGTGCCCTTTTTGACCTTCATCCTCGTCCTTGCAACATGTTCTTGAAACCTTTCATTCTTTCTTATTGGCAGAGTTGCTTTATCTCTCTTTTCTTACACCACGGTTCCCGAAAAAGCTTTCAAAGCTAGGCTGTGACCTTGTTGGCTGTATAGGTGCTTGTAGCTCATACAAGCCAAATGTTTCACAATGCAACCCAGGACAAAGATTGTTGTGGTGTAAAGTATGAGGATAGGGCAGTACAAGAATTAAAAAATGTGATATGTTTATTTTTTACATGTTTACAGCAGGTGGTTGGAAAGCAATAAGCTAAATTTCAAAAGTGAGGACGAGCCTTTAGATTTTAATGAATTGCAAGTAGGCATACTAGGATTGCATTACTTTCACTTATATTATGCTGGATTAACCATATAATCTGGAGTAAAGTTAACCTAATTACGGTTGCTCTTCTTGAGATATGTCCTTGAGCTTATCTTAGAAATTACACAAATTTGGGTTCAATTTGCTAGTGTGTAGATGTTCTGCCGAGTGTCAATATTTGGAATTTTATTTTTTCATTTTGACTTTTTCTTTTTTTAAGTACCTCTATACATTCTCTGGTTTTTGCATAAATTCAGTGCACGATACAGTGTTTCTTTGCTAGTATTTTCCCACTGATTAATCATCTAATGGTCTTTGTATGCTGAATTGTTTATATTTTTTTAATTCTTTACTTTTTCCGATAGGAAAACAAGGGCGTGGAGGACCTTGGTGATGTTATCAGAGAGGGTGGTGGAGCATTAGCCAAAGGCCTGTTCAGAGGCGTTACTGGCATATTAACAAAGCCTCTTGAAGGTGCAAAAACTTCTGGTGTTGAGGGATTTGTTCAGGGTGTTGGAAAAGGAATAATAGGTGCAGCTGCACAACCAGTGAGTGGAGTTTTGGATCTATTGTCAAAAACTACCGAAGGTGCCAATGCTATGAGAATGAAGATAGCGGCTGCTATAACATCTGATGAACAACTCCTCCGCAGGAGACTGCCTCGTGTAATTGGCGGTGATAATTTGCTTCGACCATATGATGAGTATAAAGCACAGGGACAGGTACTAGTTGTTTGGCATGCTACTCATTTACATTAGAATAGCGTTATTACCCTATTTTTTGGATTTGGTGGTGTAGGTTCCAGTTGGATCAGATTACAAGCAAGTGATATGTATTAATTGATATCAAACATTGGATTCTTTAACAAGAATAAAATTCCATTGATTTCCCTGCAAATTTGTGAAACAACACTCACTTCCTTGTTATGACTTCAACCCTGTCCTCTCTCATACAATAATGTCCTTCAAGTCCCTTCCCTCACTAAGACACTATTAATAGACAAAGATTATGCTGACACGACCCACTCTAAAACCTCAAAACCCTCCTACCCAACTGCAACCACAAACATCCAGTGCAAGCTCTGCCTAGATCCAATTGTAACAATTCTTCACCTCTTTGATGAGTAACTTAAAATTTTATTTGTTCCTTGTAAAATATAAACTTTAACTAGTGGATCCAATCGAACTTGGATTAGTACACTTAAAAGTTATAGGAGAAACTTCACTTACCCCCTGAACTTTCATCGCTTTTGCAATCCCCCCAAAGTTTAAAACCCTCAATTTAGTGTATCAACCTTTAAAAAATTTGCAATCTCGCTCCTCCGTTAGGACTTTCTATTAAATCCTAAGGGAGGGGGTGGGAAATTCCCAAAATACCCGTGTTTTCTTTTAAAAAAATTAATTGTAATTTAATGCTAATTTAGTAATTTCATTAAGTTTACAAGGGTATTATGGTCATTTCACCCTTTCACCATCTAATTTAACCCTAAATCCTAACAGGAGGGGTAAGATTGCAAATTTTTGAAAGCTCGATATAGTAAATTGAAAGTTGTTGAACTTTGAGAGAGAGATTGCAAAAGGGATAAAAGTTCAAGAGGGTTAAGTGAAATTTCTCCAAAGTTATATAATTAATTTTCCCGGGGCACCATCAGATCCTACTTATTTTGTGCGCGTGTGTGTTTTTTTTTGGGGGGGTGGGGGGGCCGTGGGGTGTAATTTAGTGATTTTTTTTTCCTGACTAAATGAAATAATTTTTAGTTTCTCCCCCCGGCCCACCCCTTGGAGAAAATGAAAGATTGTCAAAAGAATGAGCTAACATGATTTTCTATCTTCCTTCAAGGTATAGTATAACAGTTTTTTTTAGCTAATTGCTGAGACATTACACTCAAGTCGGTTTATTTTGTTTTTTTAATATCCCCATTGTTAAGATATCTGAAGAAGGAATCTTTGTAATTATATGTTAATTTTTTTTATTAAAAGAAAAAGTGAAAATGGACTGAGTTTTGAGAGCTGGCTCTTCATGCGAACATACTTGAGGTTGTATCTTTTCTAGACCACTTCTCTCAGGAACCTGTTGACAAGATTAAAGTTGGTTAGTTAGCTTTTTTGGTAGAATTATCCTGTTTTCTTAAAGATCTTTTAATAGTGGTAATTATGTACTTATCATTTATTCCCTGGTTTGCGAGCATATACTGTGATAACTGTGAACTTAGGAACTCGGGTAAGCTGCATTTTCACTCTGTATGATTCTCTTGTAATGTGACAATAAAAAAGGTCATTGTAGTCAACAGCTTAGGAGTATATGCTTGCATGTTCTTCATGTCACTACCGCAAAAAGGTTGTTGCATGTTTTTCATGTCACTACCATACTATCTTGTGGGAAGTCTTGAGGTGTCACTACCTTTTTTTTATTATACAATATTGTGCAGAAATGTAGTTTTATCTAATTTTCACTATTTGTCATCTTCAACAGCTCCTTTTTGTCAAAAAAAATTTTCATGCCAATGTCTTCTCTAGCGATATGCGACAACTGCATATCTAACCACGAATCGTGTTGATAGCCTATATAAAGTGTTAGGTTGCATCTGACTATGATCCTGAATCTATTTGTGTTGTTTTCATTGTGAAGGTTATATTGCAGCTGGCAGAGTCTGGTTCATTTTTTGGTCAGGTTGATCTATTTAAAGTACGAGGAAAGTTTGCCTTGTCAGATGCTTATGAAGATCACTTTTTACTCCCAAAAGGGAAAATCTTGGTTGTCACCCACCGTAGGGTTATGTTGTTGCAAGTAAGTTGGCCTCAGTACAAAAATTTTATGGTGCTACCTCGCTACCATCTTTTGCCACACCCAGGGACACTAAAAAAATGAAATTCTCTTCTTTTTTTCCATGTACAGCAACCCTCCAACGTCATTGCTCAGAGGAAGTTCAGCCCGGCAAGGGATCCATGTTCAGTACTGTGGGATGTACTGTGGGATGACCTGGTGACGATGGAATTGACACATGGAAAGAAAGACCATCAAAATCCTCCACCTTCACGGCTCATTCTTTATTTACACGCTAGATCAACAGAGTCAAAAGAACAAGTTCGTGTTATAAAATGCAGCCCTGAAACCAAGCAGGCTCTTGAAGTTTACACTTCAATTGAGCAAGCAATGAACACTTACGGGTCCAACCTTTCAAAGGTTGGTTTCTGATGCCATATGTTATTCTACTTATGTAAACTTTAGTTGGTAAAAGAGTATGTGATACTTTGGTCCAGGTCTGCAGTTTCCTTCTATTAAATTGAATTTTAAAGCCTATATCGTGCCTATTTATTTGAGGTTTGGACAAGATGTGAATTTCTGATATAGATGTGTGCCTTTCATAATTTCATTAATGTTTTCTCTAGTACATCAATTATAGGAACTTGTAGACCACATAACATATCCCTAGACATGTATTAGTGACATTCTAAAAAAGGAAATTTTGACGTTTTCCTGCCTAATTATAACTTATTTTTACTATGTTATTCAGGAAATGCTAAAAAGGAAAGTGACAAAACCGTATTCACCAATTGCTGATGGTTCCAGTACTGAAGTCGCTTGGAAAGAAGGCATTTGCACCTGGTCTCCCCAACAGGTTCCTGGGTCAGTTCTGCTAAGTTCAACTTTCGGTAGCAGCACTGATCAAATTTAAAAGTCAGTGCCCTTGAGGAAATATCATCCATGGCTTTCTGCTCTCGTCTGGTCATAAGAACCAACAATTATTGTATTTTCCCGTACTGTTTGAAAGGTATTACCTGTCATTTTTAATTTATGATTGTGATTACAGATTTCTTTTTTCCTTCAATGTTTTGCATGTGTGTGCCAGGTTAGGAGCTTTAGTAGATTGTGGCCCATCTTCAGCTTCTGCCTCAAAAGAAAAAAGAATAAATACATAAAATATGCAAATTCTTGGAATGTTAGTGATTATTTGATTAATTTGAGCTAGTAAGTGAAGCTTCATAGAGTTCAGAAAACACAAAGTAATAATGCTAATAACGACCCCAACTATATGTAATGATCAACTAATCTTTATATCACCCCTTGCTTTTGGTACAATAAATCTGTGGATCTAATAGTTAGAGATAGGAGAAGGCTGTGGGCCTTGCATTTTGGTTTTTTAATGTTGACCATTATTATGACCACTTTTTCATCTTTTCTAAGTGAAAAATTAGCATCAACGGAGCAAACATGGATAAGATAGATGGATTACACTATAGAAGAGTTGATCCATAGGCCATTGGACCTAATGGCATCTCCTATCCCATAAGCAAAGAATCGTCATTGCTGGTGCCTGAGTTGTAGATACCCATAATAAGAAATAAAATCTTTCTTTTTGGTTCCCTTTTTTGTTGCGGAATATTTCTTCCTGTGTGTGCAATCCACCATTTGGTGGGTAGAGTAATTTCCATATTTAAATTGTGTTAGCCTCACCTCGTGCAATCTTGTGGACCACTGCAGGTGCTAAAGATTTGCTGAAGCCAATTGCATAGACCCTTGCCAATGGCCTTTGTAGAGGTTCCAAATAGAATGGCTGCAATACATGTTACTGATATGTTTGTAGTGTACAGTAAGTACCTCCTGCAATTGGTTCTCAGCGGCTTAGAAAAATGTACAGCTTTTAATATCCTTTTATATTTGTATAGCATGTCTTGTATATGTGAGATGTGAGATTAGAGAAGGAAGCCAATTAATTGGCCTTTAGAAAATTGGTTCAAGGCCCTTAATTTACTGATCAGCAAGGAAATCCCAATAGTTATGCCTATTTTGTTTTCAAATAATTTCCTTTTCATTGATCAAGAGCTGTATTTCCCTTGCCTTAAACCTTTTGAGGCATCCTCTTTCTAAGCTAAGAAGAATACATATATTTGCTCGATTGTTCTCTACTTTCACACTCGCTGGGTTGATTCGAGTATAATTCATTTTCCTCTTCTATAGAAAGGTTGTTAAGTGCCCTTTTTCTCAATGTCCTGCTCTGTAATGATTGATTACTCTTCCCCCTAGTTCTTGATTTATTTAGAAGGATCAGCTTTTTCTTTTTCTTTTTTCGAGAACTACAGAATATCTATGCATACAAAGCACATAGTATCAACTCAAGATTTGCTTGTGTTTGAAGACCGTCTGCCGTCTCATTTTTCGATTACTGGTAGTTGTTTCATCTTAAAAGAGAATCCCTCGAGTGATTCAATATCCTATAACTCGCAAAGAGTTCTCTAAATGCGTCTGATAGTTCTATTTGGTTGAGTACCACCGGCATTGGTACGTTGAATTTACCGATCAGCCTTTAAGTCATAAACTAGATTCAACTTCAGAGTAATTAATTGTTTCAAGCATTGTTATGCTTATTTATTCACGTATAGGTTATGAGATGCTTATGAATCACACACCCATGCACCATTTAGTGTTGGTTGAGTCAAGCCCGACTAGTTGGCATAATGCTTTGTAATAAGCCCCAAAGTAACCCATGTCATACTTATGTAAAAGCTTGAACAACCTTCAACAAAGGGTGCATGTACTCGAAATCGACACAGGTATGCAAGTAGAGAATACTTAATGGCGTCAAACACCCTCACTTCGTTTAGAATCAACTGGCCACTGTTCCCCTTTTTATTTGTTGAGGTTTTTGTAATTAAGCATTAATCAAATATTTTTCAAATATCAAAATATCTAAACACTCCCTTCTCTCTCCTGAAGCCTCCATTTTCGGCCAAGCTTGAGGAGGAGGGAAAACCTCCTGGTTGCCCTCCTCCTCCCTCTTTTTGCAACATCCAACATCTCTTCCTTCTGAGTTTCTCTCTTCTTGAGTTTCTAGATCTACCTATCGTCTTTGACGATTTACCCTTGACCCTCAAAAAATTGCAGCAGCAATGGATCGCCTCCCCTCGCTTCCACCATGCCATGGAATGTCTTCTTCATCGCTCCACCAGCCGGATCTGTGTAGGCTTGAAGAGTGGCTTTTTCATAGTCTGATCTACTTCTGTCCATCAGCTCCAGCCAAACACGCGCCTATCCTCCACCTTCACCGGCGTTCCAGCTCTTCGGCGAACTCCTCTGCGACTCCTTTTGACCACCACGTGTTGGGGTGTGGTCCACACGCTCCTGCATGTGGATCTAACGCGCCGTGCAGTGGCCGCCGAAGCCTCCCTCTGTTGCAGCTGTTGTGTTTTGAGTTTTTTTCTGTTACTTTGTGTAACTTTCTGTAATTTTCTTTGGCTCTGTTGCTTAGTTTTTATCTCGATGTGTTTGGTCTTCAAACTCTTTGTCTGTGGAGTGGATCTTTTTTCATTTTCTTTCTGGTTTCCTTTTGGAAACCTTTTTTCTACAGTTACTTCTCATCTAAATCTTCATGGCTTTATAGGAAGCCTGTTTAGATGTTTGATAGGGGTTTTAGAATTCCCGATAGTAGTATCCATCACCAATATGTGCCGCAGCAAGGGTTTTTTTTGGCTGCATTCGCATCTTTCTTTTCCGTTTCTGATCTCATTCCTGTTTTTTTGAGATCTGGCCAGTTGAGATTTTAGCTAGCTTGTTTGTTTTCTTTTCTGTTCTCCTTGTATTCCTCTTTGTTTGAATGAATGTTGGTTTGTTACAACAACAACAAAAAAGTGTGAATCAAATAAATCAGAATTCAATCTATTGTCATTTCATGATTTCGTAAAATGGTAGGATTTTTCTGATTTAAATAAAACAAGTTTTTTACATGAAGAAGCTTTGATTCTAGTTGAGATCGATGGTTGAAATCGATTTGACACTAAGAGTTATTCATCCTTTAAATTAAGAGAAGTATTACATATACTTTCAAGTACTCATTCTCGGACGTGGCTTATATAAAATTACAAATAATAATACATGCACCATCCAATAGTGGTTTTCGAGATAATCCTCATCCCCTTTATCAGGAATGATGATGCTGCAATTTCAAAATGCAAATGTAAAGATAAGGATAAATATGATGAGAAAGTACAAATGTAAAAATAAGGTTAAATATGATGAGTTGAAGATGGCAGAATAGTTTGAATTTGAAAAGTTATCCAAGTTATCTTTTGTAAATGCTCCGGCTTCTGTTCCTTCTTATCCTAAGGACCCAAGGGCCCCAATAAAAATCATTTGGTTGACACCGTGTTATCTCTATTTGATAAGGATCTTTTATAGATTTTGGTATCTCAAATGAGTAGCATGAACTCAAAAACTTACATAAGAAAATGGTTAAACTTCTTTATTTTTTGTCTCTTAGGGTTTATTTTTTATTCCAGTAGGTACATTTGATTTGCCTAAAGACGGAGATGGTACCTCCTTTAAAATTTCGTCCAAAATTTGATGGAACACTAAATCAGCACCAATAAGGAACTTACATGTGTCTCAATAATTATTTTTTTAAAAAAAAATTAAAAACATTAAAAATTATATTTAATTAATTTATTAAAAAAAATTTAATGTTTTTAATTAAACATTAAAAATTATCTTTTAATGTTTTTAATTTTTTAAAATATATTTTTTTAAAAAAATTAATTATAAGGATAAGTGTCAATTCCTTATTAGTGCTGATGTGGCATTCCGTCAAATTTTGGACAAAATTTTGACAAGATACCATTTCCTTCTTTAGGCAAACCAAACGTACCTCCTGTAACAAGAAGTAAACCTAAGAAACAAAAAATAAAGAAGTTAAATGCAGAAAAAATAAGGTATTTAACCCTTAAGAAAATATAGAAAATATACCTAACAAAATAAGTGCCACGTGTTGCACTGTTATCAGAGGTTGCTGCGTTTTGTAGTCATGGAAGGCCACTGAAGTTTCTTCTGCTCCAACTTCCGACAAAACATAATCAATTGCTAAAGACATGGATGTGACAAGCCAACCATCAAAACGACAGCGTTTCTTTTCACTCCCACCTACACGACCTTCACGAGCACATTTCTGAAGAAAGAACAAGTTGAAAGCAGGCTTGAAGCTGTAATGGTTGCCCCTCAAGGTCCCCAGTTCCAGAAACCTTAAGCTTAAAATTCAGAGAAACAAAGAGCTCAGTCTAGTTGGGTTTTGGTGCTCTGCTTCAGATTTGAGATCCTCAAGCTCTTTATTCTTACACACTGGAGGATCCATCATCCATGTATGGTATGCATCATGGTTCTATATCTTTCTGACGGCTTTTTTAAAGTTTTCCACTTATATATAATGTACTTGTAGTGATTGCGCTGTTTTTGGCTGACATTGCTAAGTTTAGAGACTTTTGAAAAAGATTCATAGTTGATAATGTACTTTTATTGAAAAACATATTATACAGAAGATTGTTAAGCAATTAGTGATGCAGTTGGATGATTGATTTGTTTGATCTGGGCCGTTCAAATGGTTGACTATCTTATGTTTGACACTGTGTTAAATGTTAATGCTTCTGCTTACATTTAAGGAAAGTTGGCAAACGTTGATCCATGGGGTTAGTTTCTTCTTACTTTTATAAAGCTAAGCCACTGTGTGGTTGTTGAGAACACAAAAGGAAAAGAAAGTAAATTTTGGGTTCTTTACTTTCGTTTATGTTTTCAGTCGAATACTTGAATTCAACTCAACTAATTGAAGTAGCTTTATGGGATTTAGTTGAGGAAAATTTGTGTCTTGGGTCGTTAATAGTAAATTTTAAGATCCAAATTAGGATATCTTTCCCTTTTTTTACACTTCACTCTGCAATAAAACTGAGCTAGGTTGGTCTTAATTTTGCATTTTGTTTTTATTTTTTCCTTTTTAGTTTGATTGGTAACATTTGATCCTAAGACCTAACCCAGGCCCATCAAAGCCTTTTACCACCTGAGCCAAGGCCTTGGAACTTCTGTTTTTGCAAGCTATTGATTGTTTTGTTTTGACATTTGAAACTGTCTTACAGCTCCCTTATGATCTGGAGTATATGATGATGACAGAAGATGACAACGCAAGAACTGGGTTACATACTTATTCACAATTTTTCCTTATGAAATGGATAAAAGAAGAGTTGTATGGTTTTTCTGCCTCATGTTTAATTTAGCATAAGTTTGTTGAAAATGAAGAAGTGGTCTGGAGGAGCGTTTATCATGGCTCTTGCTATGATCATGTTTCTGGGTTACAGTTTTATGGGAATCCGGCCTCAGAAGCAGTCTGCATATAGTTTCTTTAGAAACCATCCGGCCAATGATTCTCGTACAAAGGGCAGTGACTTCGTTAAGACTTCTAAAATGGAAGTGAAAAAAACATCAAAGCCATCAAAAAAGCCCCCTCTTATAAATATCGATGGGCTCGGTGATCTGTATGCTTCCAAAAGAATTTCTGAGGAAGAGTCGAAGGCCTTGCTTGTGTGGGCTCACATGCGTATGCTACTGTCGAGGTCTGACGCTCTGCCTGAAACAGCTGAGGGGGTTAAAGAAGCTTCCATAGCATGGAAAGAATTATTCTCCACAATTGAGAAGGAAAAAGCCTCCAAGTTTAGCAATAGTAACAACACTGAAGATAAGAATTGCCCTTACTCCGTAAGTACACTCGATAATACAGCACCGCATAGTGGAGTCATTCTTGAGCTCCCTTGTGGTCTAATTGAAGATTCTTCCATTACCTTAGTTGGCATTCCTGATGGGCGCTCTCGAAACTTTCAAATTGAACTTGTAGGCTCACAACTTTCTGGGGAGCCAACACCTCCTATTATCTTACATTATAATGTCAGTTTGCCTGGAGATAATATGACGGAGGAACCATTTATAGTTCAGAATACATGGACAAGTGAAGCTGAGTGGGGCACAGAGGAACGATGTCCTGCTCATGGGTCTGCCTACAATGTCAATGGTATGTTTCATAATAATTTTTTGTGGACCAGATTTGCATCCTGTGAGAGTATGGATAATGCAGTGTGACTAGTGCAAACCAATTTGCTTGCATCTTTTGCATGCACTCTGAACTGTATTTTAGATTTTATTGGTGACTTAGCCATACTCTCAGCATTTAATTTGGCAGATAACAAATATGTAAGTCACATTGGAAGACTTATTCATCTCATGTATTTCCCATTGTTGTATAATCTTTAGTCAGCATATTTTCAGTACTGATTGATCTTGTTCTTTAGCTCCTTTTTATTTCTTTGTTTAACAACTTGGAAGAATGGTTCTTGCAATTAATATCTAACATGTCTTGGCAAACTTTGCAGTTGATGGACTTGTTCTTTGCAATGAACAAATTGTTAGGAGCACTGTGGAAGAGAATGTAAATGTGAGTCATCCTAGTAATGACACATTGACCAATGTTCCCAGGGGAAGTGCCCATGGAAGCGCTAGTTTCCCATTTGTTGAAGGGAACCCTTTCACTGCCACATTGTGGGTTGGTCTAGAGGGGTTTCATATGACCGTGAGTGGAAGACATGAAACTTCTTTTGCATATAGGGAGGTAAGGTGTGAGATTACTTATATGAGACTTAGTAAAATGAGAAGCTGGGTAATACTTTGAAATTATGCATTTTTATAGGAGTGATCACTCTACCATGGATGCAATTTCTACCAATGCAGAAACTTGAACCATGGTCAGTTAGCAGAGTGAAAGTGGCAGGTGGTTTGGATCTCTTATCTGCCTTAGCTAAAGGCTTGCCTGTTTCTGAAGATAATGATTTAGTTGTTGATCTAGAGCACCTCAAAGCTCCATCAGTTTCCAGGAAAAGACTTGTAATGTTGGTTGGGGTTTTCTCTACCGGAAATAATTTTGAGCGTCGAATGGCGCTGAGGAGGTCTTGGATGCAATATGAGGCTGTACGTTCTGGGGCTGTAGCTGTCCGCTTTTTCATAGGCCTTGTAAGTGATAAAACACAGACTGGGTGGAGTTACTTTGTTCTTATCAAGATAGTTTTCATGCTATTGCATTTGCTCTGGCCTTCCCCAGTGGAAAATCTCAGGCTGTAATCCTCTTTTTCAAGTTATCTTGCTTGTCTGTTGAAGGAGGCTTTAGGTGTAATAATCATAAGTTATCATTTATCGGTGTTGGGCTTAGTTTTGTTAAATTGTCTGCATAATGTGTTAGTGGTTTCTATTGCCTGAAATTTTCAACCTTGTATTACTTTGCTAGGCAGACTGCATAGCTGAGTCAATTTCTAGAACCTTGTATTTTGTCGTTGTGTAGCTATGACTGACTTAATTAGGGTTATTCAATGGCAATTCCTTTCTTACAATTTTCCTTTGGGTGAGGTGGGCAGTGGGATTTTTGTGTTGATGGTGTGCCTTATTGGGAGATCTATGCTAAGATGTATCCCGCAGGACCAAGTCCATCTAGTCAGCCCTGCTTGATATGATGTTCATAATATGTTATTCTAGCATATATCTGTATCCCAATATTCTTATTGTTATGAATCTGGAAAAGAATGAAACAAAAACTGCTATACTGTAATACACTCTCTGGTTTTGAAGATGGGCTTTGTGGTTGTGCTATCTATCCATAATGTCACTTCATCAGAAAAATGGTGTGGTAACTTTGATATCTTTCTTACGTGCAGCACAAGAACAACCAGGTCAATTTTGAGCTATGGAAAGAAGCTCAAGCATATGGGGATGTCCAGTTGATGCCCTTTGTTGACTTTTACAGCTTGATTGCTTTGAAAACAGTCGCAATTTGCATCTTGGGGGTAAGTTAAGCATATTCGAAGATTGGAGAGAGAAAATAATGAGATTGCTGCCAGCTATTTCTGCAAGCAAAATTATTCTCATAAAGTTTCCCCGATCTCTTTGCTTATTACTTTGCAGAATTTTGTTTTCCTTAATTGCAGATTGGAAAAGGTAAACTTCATAATTGAATTTTCAAAAAATCTTATTTTCTATTTATGCAGACCAAAATCCTCCCTGCCAAATATATCATGAAAACAGATGATGATGCTTTTGTTAGAATTGATGAAGTTCTCTCAAGCCTCAAGGGAAAGGCATCTAATGGCCTATTGTATGGTCTTATTTCTTTCGAATCAGCTCCACATAGGGATAAAGAAAGCAAATGGTATATTAGTACTGAGGTATCCATCTGAATCAAAACCACACTTTTAAATGAATGATATTTTGCTCTTTGACTTGACTTTGATATTTTATTTATTTATTTTTTAAGGAATGGCCTCATGCTTCTTACCCACCATGGGCCCATGGTCCAGGATATATTATCTCTCGGGACATTGCGAAATTCATTGTCCGTGGCCACCAGGAAATAGATCTCAAGGTAAAATTTACTTGCTAACTGCAAAGCAACTCCTAACATATAATTTGTTTAGGATCTGTTTGGGTTGTTTAGAACATGCGTACAATTACTTCATAAATAGTTAAAATTGCTCCTTACCCAGAAAAAAAAAAAGAGAGGGTAATTGTATCATAAGTCCCTAAGTCAACCCTTCAAAATTTAAAACTCCTTAGGTTTTTTTTTTTTTTTCTTTCAAAAATTTACTTCCTGGGTCAATGGAAATGCCAATAAAATTCCTGCCGTCAAATTTTTTTAACTTTCATTAATGTCACATCAGCATAATAATTTTTATATTAATTTAATTTAAAAGTTAAATATAAAAATAATAAAATTAAAAAAAAATAAAAAATAAAAAATTGAAGGTCCACCCACCCCTGGCCAAAATAGTTATAATCAGCTTCGATCATTTGGGGAAATAATCATCACTTCTATCTTTCACAAATTACAAAATCATTTCAAGCAGGATTCGAAAAAAATTTGTACATTCAAAAACTCAAAAGAACTCAAATTGACGACGAAGAATGGATCAGATCCAAGGGGTGTAAACATTTTGAACGAAAGAAAGAAAGGAATTGGAATTCAAGCAGAAAGAGAGAGATGGGTTTTGATGATAAAGGTGTTGTCCCCGTTGGGTGTTTTCAGGGTTATGTGTGGGTTTGGGATTTGACTGAGAAGGGTGGAGGAAGGAAAATCAGAGCCGGCGAGAGCGGTGGGGTGGGGTTTCAAGGAAGATGGGTTTGGTCATTGGTGGTCTTCAAGTCTTGCCTTTATACTGAGCGAGAAACCCATTATATCATGCAGATTGTGAGAATATTATTACAGTTTAGGCAGCCCTTGATCGATGGGTATACAATTGATATAAACGCCAAGAATTCAGAGGGTTTTACAGCGTTTGATGTGTTCCAAGGGGACAACAAACGGATGAAGATAATACTCCGCAATGCCAGATGGCTTAATATCATGCATAGTTCGAGATTTACATCTCATAGCCGGCGAGAGTGGTGGGGTGGGGTTTCAAGGAAGATGGGTGTGGTCATTGGTGGTCTTCAAGTCTTGCCTCGGATTTGATCCATTCTTCGTCGTCAATTTGCGAATCCATTCTTTAAAAAACATAATTCGCAAATCATTCGTCATCAAAATTTTTTCGAATCCTGCTTTAAATGATTCTTTCCAAAGGGTTTCTCACTCAGTACAAAGGCAAGACTTGAAGACCACCAATGACCAAACCCATCGTCCTTGAAATTTTTTGAATCCTGCCATCAAATTTTTTCGAATCGTGCTTTAAAATTCTTCGAATCCTGTTTTGAATGTTTTTTGTAATTTATGAGAGATGAAAGTGATGATTGAAGCTGATTAAACTGTGCGATTTTTCTCTTTTGAGAAACCAGGCCAAATGTTCTGGCCAAGGGTGGCCGGAAGCCCTGGGGTGGGTTCCGGCCACCCCAAAAGGTTTGGGTGGCCAGGATTGGCTTCCGGCTACCCCTTCAAAAAAAGTTTAATTTTTATTATTTTATTATTTTTATATTTAATTTTTAAATTAAATTAATACAAAAATTATTATAATGACATAGCATTAACGGAAGTTAAGAAAATTTGACGGCAGAGATTTTATTGGCATTTCCATTGACCCAAATTTTCGAAAAAAAAAACTTAGGGAGTTTTAAATTTTGGAGGGTTGACTCAAGAACTTATGATACAATTACCAAAAAAAAAAAAAAAGTAGAGAGAGAGAGAGAGAGAGAGGGAAGAATAACAAATCTCATCTGTGTTGACAAGTCTTGAACTTCCTTGCAAGGACTGCTCAAGTCTGTAGATTCATTTAGGCTATCCATACGTGCCCAATGATTCAAACTTTTCCAAACAATGTGTAGTAGTAACAGAGGAAATAGTCAGCCAGATAAAGGGGCACTTGCACAAAGGGAAGCTGCGCTAGTTAGTTTCCAACATAATCAGGATATCACTGTTTGAGCTTTTCTACGTCGAAGAATCCTTTGAGTCATCAGTGTCAACATGATGCATGTCTCTCAGGAATTACCAAAATTGCCATAGAAGCCGTATTTTAGCTTCCTAACCCCTTCTTTCAGTTATGGCAATTTCTTCTTCTTGAAACTCTTCATTACACTCTTTTCAGCTTTTTAAACTAGAAGATGTTGCAATGGGCAT
The DNA here is from genome assembly GCF_901000735.1 of Corylus avellana. Taxonomy (NCBI): domain Eukaryota; kingdom Viridiplantae; phylum Streptophyta; class Magnoliopsida; order Fagales; family Betulaceae; genus Corylus; species Corylus avellana. The sequence continues at coordinate 9,055,579 of NC_081541.1, forward strand.
ATGGATTGAACAATTCAAGAAAAGTGGTCAAGTAGTGCATTACATCAACGATGAGAGGTTTTACAATGCTGGGTGCGAATCAAATTATGTTCTTGCACATTATCAAGGCCCGAGGAAAGTGTTATGCCTGTGGGAAATGCTGCAGAAAGAGCACAAGGCCATTTGCTGCGAGTAAATATCAACCTTACTGACAAATTAAACCCCTGATGAGCTCGAATCCTTCTATGTGAGAACCAAGTGAAAAGCAATCTGGCAACAGGAATTTGAATTGCAGTTCATGCAACTGTTGATATTCTTTGGTGCAAAAAGGATGGGGCCAAGTTCGTCCTCTTCTCTTTCTTTTACAGATATTCTATTCCTTTTTTTTTTTTTTTTTTTTTTTTTGTGATTTTGTCTCAAATTATTTGTTCATTTGTGCGGATTGTTTTTGGCTGTTGTGAAGAGGTCAATGTTTAGTATCTGAGAGGCTGTTGTTGATTTACAAAAGCAAGTTGAAGAGCTTTTTGTTTGACCTCTTTGGGTCTATTTTTGTAAAAAAACGGTAGCCTTTGGATCTTTTGTTCTTTTTTCCTTCAGAAAGCACAACGTAGTGGATTCACTTTCCAATTCTAATAATCATGGAACATTGAAGGGACACAAATTCCACAACATCTTACACTTGGCCTTCAAGCCAAGCTAAAACCTTTTGAGTGGTTGGTTTGATCCGTGAAATATGCACCACCCAGGCCTATGAATAATAATCTCTTCTCATATATTTATGCTCATTTTCCATCCATAAATGTGAATAAAGATTGCATGGTGGGTCTCATTCTCTCATACTCTGCTTTTCCCTGATGTGATGGGTCCAAAGCATCTCCATTGTGTTCCATCAATATTGATGACAGTTGAAGCCAACCAACCCACGTTGGCCTGCACTAACAATTTGGCATTTTTCAAGTGCAAGACCGAAGGCAAGATTTGTTGTACGTGATTCTTATGCAGACACGTACACAAAACAAATTGTACACGGATTCCCCCTGCAATTGGATTACCTATCCGAAGAAGATTTATTCAGAATTCTTTGTAACTGCCTGTCTTTTGCAATCAGACAAGCTAATTGTAAGAAGCTTCCGCCTGAGCACCTACTCAAACAGGCGGCCAAATCAAAAGTCTCGCCATTGTAGGAAATTTCTTGCAATCTAGATGGAGGATCCCGATCCAACTGTAGACATATGAATATGACAACGGGGCAACAGCTTAACTTGAAAAGATCAGGAACCTTCCAGCCAATAAACATTAAAAACCGGACAAGCAGGGTTGGGATACTAAAACGTGGCCTTATTTTCTGCCATGGAGACTAAAATTTCACGTGTGTTTTAGATCTAGAAGCATCACCAAGACGCCAACAACCCTACAATATTAATTTATTGCACTAAAAAGTCACAGCTGTTCTTCAAAATGCTCATATAAAATTACATAGGCGTGATAAATGCGTCTACTATTAATGTTCCAACCAAACCAAACCCCACACGAAAAGTGGCTTATCATCACATTCTCATTTGCAATATATATGCTAAAGTCAGCCTCTTGATGGGTAGCGGGTTAACGTGTCGCTTAAGCTACTTTCTTTAAACTTGTTTGTTTCTATGGTATACCTTTCTTTAAACTTATACAGTAGAAAGGCAAAGGAAAAGGAAAGAGGGCTTGTGAGGGAAGCTGTCATTATTGGTTTTTGGCTTTAAAGAAATGAATTGGATGGGGTTTGTGTTTTGGTTCACACGAAGTGGCCGAGAGGCCTCATTTGGATCCGACAGCAGCCACTCAATAAATCCCACTAAATCAACCCACGTACGCAACCCCAGTTTTGACTAAGCATGGCACTATGAATGGTCCTAAATCATTGGTATTCAATGAAAATGACTCTTTTGGTAAAAAAACAAAACAAAATAAAATTGGATGACTCAAATCTCAACTGAAGAAACAAACCATAAATATTATAATATATTTTAAAATGGACGGAATTTTTTTCTAAACTAGGTTGGATGAATTTCTTTCGACTTAGTCTATAAAAATGACGTGTCTTTTTTAATAAATTTTATTTCAACTTTATTCGTATTATTAAAAAAAATATATGTACATATCACATGTTTAAATTAAACATATCATTTTTAAATATTAAGTTAAAAAAATTCTACCTGTACTTTTAAAATAAATATGCATTCACCGTCCATATCCTTGGTCTTCAATGAAAGTGACCCTTTTGGGAAAAAAAAAATTAAAAACAAACCCCCTACGAACCACGAGTCTTATAATATATTTTAAGGGAATATTACATTCACCTTCCATTGAAAATCGTGTTGGCTTAGAGGGAACAATTGCGTCTACGTTTGTTTCTCCAACTATTATTGCCAACAATGTCTGTTTTATTCCTCGAAGATTTTTGACCTTATCATTCTAAAAGGGTTAATTAAATATATAATTTAAGTTTATTAAAATTATTTAAAACCTCAAGACCTCACGTTATAATTTTTGGAGCAATAAATGGGAACTTCATATTTTCTTATTTATAAATTGATATGGTAGTTCAAATTGTTAGAGTACAAGCTAAACTCCTTTACTATGAGATAAAGAGTATCTCATTCTTGACCATGACTCTCCTTGGAAATTATCTTGTTAAGCGGTTGTTTTGATCTTTATCTCTAACACAAATGACTTTGTTTTTGTCCGTTACTGAATAATTAAATTTGATTGTGAAAGTAAAAGTACCCGGTAAACTTCAATGTCAATTTAAAAGATCATATGACACAAGTTATGACATAAATCAATAAACACTTAAATTTAATTGCGACCAACGTGATATCATCTATTTTTAAACTTATGTTAGTGCTCTTTACCAATGACAAATTGCTTATTTTTACACAGTATATATATATAATAAGAGTTTTATAGCTTGCCAATAAAATAATAAAATAATAGTAGTATTATAGTGATTTTTTTTTTTTCTGATAGTATTATTGTGATTTGTTTGTGGGTAGTATAATAATAGTAGTATTTTTAATAGAGTCTTCAACAACATGCCTCTATTTTTTTTTTTTTTTTTTTCTTGATAATTAAGGAATAACATGCTTGAGGAGGAACTCGACCGTGGAAGCAACAAAACCACTCCCGTTTCTAAGAGGAAAGGAAATACTAAGTCCCAAGTCAGCAGCGCCGCCAAGTAAAACCGAAAGAAGAAGGGAAGGGCAAATTGGTAAATTGGCAAACAAGGTAACACGTGTCAGTCACCAGAAGCTGTGGTACCGGCTCAGCCAGTCTCCACTACCCCCAATCAATTACCCTTTAAAACCAAAACAAACCCAGCACATGCGCATAAACATATTTCCATATTGTCTCCAGACTCTCTCTCTCTCTCTCTCTCTCTCTCTCTCGCACACGGTTTTTGAGAATTCAACAAACACAAAGCCCTTAATTCGCTCTCAATTCAAATTATCTGAATCCATTAATCCAATCCCAAAACCTTAAGCAAAGAGTGAAGAAGCCAGCAATACGACGCCGTTAGAGATGATCGTGAGCCAGAATATGATGACGGAGGCCGAGATTATCTGCAAGCAGAGCCTTCCGATGCTGGACGTGAAGTACCATCTGTGCGTGGCCACCACTACCCAAGACCACAACCTTCCCGTAGACGTGGCGCCATCCCATTCGTCGCCGATCTTTCACGAGCCTCGCGTCTCGGAACCGGTCTCCGACGATTTCCCTCGCTCCGATTCGGTAGGTCAGCCGATATCTTTTTTTTTGGTTTTCTTGAATGAGGTTATAAGTTTAGGATTGTATGAATTATTTTTGAACTCTGATTTTGATATTTGGGTTTTCTTGGGGTTTCTTGATTCGTATAAATGGACCCTAAGAAAACCCTAGATTTGTGGTGGTACAGAGTTCAATGAGGTTGTTTGTATAGGATTGAATAATTTATTTTTGGGTTCTGGTTTTTATGATATGGTTTTCTTGGGGTTTGTTTATTTTTTGAGGTCATTTAAATTCTAACATTGAAACCCTAGATTTGTATTTGTGCAGAATTCAATGAGGTTGTATGGGTAGGATTGAGTAAATTATTCTGGTTTTAATTTTGTAGTTTTCTTGGGGTTTGTTTATTTGAGGTAATTTAATTCCTTTCATTGAAACCCTGGATTTGTGGTGATACAGAGTTCAATGAGGTTGTATGTATAGGATTGACCAAGTTAGTTTTGAGTTATGGTTTTCGTGGGTTTGTTTATTTTGGGGTCATTTAATTCCTATTAAAGTTTAGGCAAGATTTATTGCTGTTGTACAATCAGAAGCTGTATTATATACCTCGATCTTGGAGTTCCAAAGTTTTTGTGGTTTGATGATTGGGTGGGGTCATTTAATAACTATTATTGAAACCCTGGGTTTGTGCTGGTATAAAGTTGAGGCAAGATTTATTGCTGTTATAGTTTTTATTGGGGTTACTATTAGAAGCTGTATTATATATCTCGATCTTGGAGTTTCAAAGTTTTTCTGGGTCAATGAAGCAATCAATTGAAATAAGTGCAGAAAAAGTTTCAAATTCTTGGTTTCCTTTGTGGTCTGCCATAGTTATAGCGCTAAAACTTCTTCTTCTTTTTTTTTAATCTGCAAGATTCTTGATTTGAATCATGATGAGGTTTCTGGTTCTCGATTTTTGTTAAATTGTATTGGGGTTTATGTGGCAATCTGAATTTTATCAGTTCAATTTATGTTGTCAGTTAATTGGCGTTTATAGTGGGTATCTATTATATTCTCTATGCTTCCTTGTTAAAAGTTTTGTTCTTTTTATCTCTTTTAATTTTTTTGGACAATTGCCTTAGAATGTATTAAGTAGATATCTCTGGACGTTGACTTACCTTTGTACTTCTTTAATCAGGTTGTGGGTTGCTTGGATGCCGTTAAAGATGCCACTATAGAGTCTTCTGCTGCAAAGTTTGCACCAAATATTCGTTCTGGTAGCTATGCTGACATTGGACCACGGGAAACCATGGATGATGAACACATTCAAATCGATGACCTATCGGCCCACATGGGTTCCTTCTTGGGGTGTTCCATGCCAAGTGCTTTTTATGCAGTATTTGATGGTCATAGAGGGCCTGATGCAGCTGCTTATATCAAGAGAAATGCAATGAAATTATTTTTTGAGGATGCTGATTTGCCACATACATCTGATGTTGATGCTATCTTTCTGAAAGAGTTGGAGAATTCTCATCGAAAATCATTTTTACGGGCAGACCGTGCCTTAGCTGATGAACACAGTGTCAGCAGTTCCTGTGGAACAACAGCACTAACTGCATTAGTACTTGGAAGTAATTTACTGGTTGCAAATGTCGGTGATTGTCGAGCAGTACTCTGCCGGAAAGGAGAAGCATTTGAGATGTCTCAGGATCATAAGCCTTCTTATTTACCAGAACAGAGGCGAGTTGTAGAGTTAGGTGGTATTATTAATGATGGGTATCTCAATGATCTCAGTGTCACCCGAGCCCTTGGAGACTGGGACTTGAAGTCACCACTTGGTTCTGCGTCACCTCTCATTGCTGAGCCAGATTTTCAACAGGTCCTGTTAACCGAGGAAGATGAATTCCTGATTATTGGTTGTGATGGGATCTGGGATGTGATGTCTAGCCAGTTTGCTGTCAGCTTTGTCCGCCGAGGGTTGAGGAGGCATGATGATCCACAGCAGTGTGCCAGGGAACTAGTCGCAGAAGCCTTACGCCTAAATACATCTGATAATGTCACTGTGATTGTTATCTGCTTCTCTTCCCCTAATCGTGATCGTGTTGAGTCATGTACTCAGAGGCGAAGGTGGAGGTGTAGTCTATCTGACGAGGCCCGACGCAGACTGCAAAGCTTGCTTGAAGGCAACTGAATGTCAGAAATCATTTTATTTACTGATAGTTCTAACGAGAAAGGATTTTTATCTGTTTTTGGCCGTTTCAGATAGTTTAGAAAAATCGGCCAGCAGTTTTGTAGGGGTTTAGAAGAGAATTTAGGTTAACCTCTCCATTGGAAGCCATGTTTGCTGTGGCTACCATATTTGATGTGATATGCATTCACTATTACCTTGGTATTTAGGAGATTCTGTAAAACAACATTCCTTTGCCTCCTGTGAATGCAATTTGAATCAATATTGGTTTCACATAATTTTTGATAATGTGGTAAAGAGTGTGGTTGATTGTGTTACCTTGTTGAATCATATATATCGGTTCTTCTCTCAATCATGCTTTTATATGTAGGTGTGATTATAGATTATTAGCACTATCAAGTGGAGGTTAGGTTGCTTTTGGATTGCCCATTTTGTATGGATGGATATCACTCTAACCCATTCAAGTTCGGGAGATAACAAAAATCCTCAGCCCACAATAACCTCACACGTTTAGGGGAGCCCCAATCGTAATCGTCGTCCTCCACCAAACATCCAAATGCTGATGATGGTAAGGCATGTGAGGCCACCATTTTCTATGATTTATACATACATACATGAAGATGAAGTGGATAGGACTGTTATCCTGCTTCACGCCCACATAACCTCCAATCCCCCTGATTGCCCCCTCACCAATTAACATCCAAACCACCATTGTTGGCTCCAATGGCTTAGATTCCCACTTTTATTTTCCAAATTATTTTTATCAACGATCCAGATTGAATGATGAATTTCCTTGACTGTTATTAACTCACTGAAAAGTCAAAAATAGCCAGCATCCAAGAATCATTAGCTCAATATCTACTATTTAGACTATGTATAACAAAATAAAAAATAAAAAGAGTAAAGGCCAACTTTCTCTGTCGCGTGATCTAAAAGCCAACGGCTGAGATTGCATCTCACTTGTCTGAACAATACGCGCACCACAGATTAGCCTAGTACCATATTTTCTAGTCTCTATTTGTCTTCAACAGCCGCATGAGTATATAATATTGTAGACCCAAAAAGCAGACCAGAGCCGAGGAGCAGGGTTGTTTGATCGAAAGAGAGAAGGAAATGGCTATGGCAAGCTTTGCGAGACGGAAGGCGTATCTGCTCTCGAGGAACCTCTCGAACTCAAGCCCGGAAGTGTTCAGATACTCCCACTCGCTCACCGCCTTCTCCCGGGGGTTCGCGTCCTCGGGATCCGATGAGAACGACGTCGTCGTCATCGGCGGTGGGCCCGGCGGCTATGTGGCCGCCATCAAGGCCGCCCAGCTGGGCCTCAAGACCACCTGTATCGAGAAGCGTGGGGCCCTCGGCGGCACCTGCCTCAACGTCGGCTGCATCCCCTCCAAGGTAGGGTTTTGTTCTTTGTTTACAATTGCGTACAATGGTCGTGTTATTTGATTGAGTTTAGAATATATATTATGTGAATTGATATCGGATTTGAGGTGATTGAAGATGGTGTTAGAATGGTATTCATTTTCAATTGGATTTGATTTGGTATTGAAATTGTTGCCATTTGAATGCGCCAAAGTACTCCAAAAGGAGTTTTTTTTTTTTGTTTGGCCTCGAATAATTCTAGTAAATAAGTGTTTGGAAGCTTTTGTTTCTGGGTCTTATGCATAGTAGAAAACAGCGGCGACGGATGCCTAAGTTAAAGGAAGAGCATCTATGTGGCATTATTTTTTAGCATATTAAACAACTTCTCCTTTCCATTTTTATATCCAATATTTTTATGCCTCCTAAGAGGGATGAGTATGATCCATAAGATAGCCTACTCATGTAATCAAATCTACTGCACAACTAATTTTTATACAAATTGTGCAAGTGAGTTGATTTGGCATGAGAGCTCTGCTAAGATAAGGTGTTTCCACAATATTCATGACTGTCTACAAGTGTGAATTATGAGAAATGGGTGTGTGAGAATTCTTAATGTCCCGTCTCATTTGAGTTTCCTGTATAACTGGGATCCTCGTCGTGTTTTTTACAGCAAATTGATGATGTCCTGTGTGGTTGCACCCCATATTGCAGAGCAACGAAACAGTTCCTCATCATTCAACCAAATTGAAGTACTTAAACTAATCACGCTACTAGTTTGTTCCATGGAAATTGGATTATCAATATTACTTATTGCCCAGTTGGCAGGCCTTTATTTAGTCAGATTATCCAAGTTACTTACTGTCCAGTAGGGAGGTCTGTATTCTTCTCTCCTGGGTAAATAAAACTTTTTTGCTCTTAAAAAAAAAGAAAAAGGTTGAAAAGAAATCCTTCGAAGATAAAAGTATGACTACCTGCCAATGGTCTCTGGACCAAATGGCATCTCTTTCCATCTAAAACAAAGTGTTGACTGTAAGGTCATAAGTTTGATCTTGTATGTTGATTGTTTCAGTTAATAACTACATGCCTGTGTCCTCCATCAAATTGTGGATAGTACTGCATATGAGATTTTTATCTTCTTATATCTTATGTTCTTGGGTTCAGGCACTTCTGCATTCCTCCCACATGTATCATGAAGCTAAGCATGCATTTGCCAACCATGGAGTGAAGTTTTCTTCTGTTGAGATTGATTTACCTGCTATGATGGGCCAAAAGGATAAAGCCGTCTCTAATCTTACTCGAGGTATTGAAGGCCTATTCAAGAAGAACAAGGTGACCTATGTCAAAGGCTATGGCAAGCTCATTTCCCCCTCTGAAGTCTCTGTGGACACCGTTGACGGTGATAACACCATTGTTAAGGGCAAGAATATCATAATTGCCACTGGTTCTGATGTCAAATCCTTACCTGGGATTACAATTGATGAGAAGAGAATTGTATCATCGACAGGAGCTTTAGCTTTGTCCGAAATCCCAAAGAAACTGGTGGTCATTGGAGCAGGCTACATTGGCCTAGAGATGGGCTCAGTCTGGCTCCGCCTTGGCTCTGAGGTAGCTGTTGTAGAGTTTGCCCCAGATATTGTCCCAAGCATGGATGGGGAAATCCGTAAGCAATTTCAGCGTTCTCTTGAGAAGCAAGGAATGAAATTCATGCTCAAGACTAAGGTGGTAGGAGTTGACACTTCTGGAGATGGTGTGAAGCTGACCCTTGAACCAGCAGCTGGTGGTGACATGACCACACTTGAAGCTGATGTTGTTCTTGTCTCAGCCGGCAGATCTCCATACACTGCTGGACTTGGGCTGGAGAAACTAGGAGTGGAAACAGATAAGATTGGACGGATTTTAGTCAATGAAAGATTTGAATCAAATGTGCCAGGAGTTTTTGCAATTGGCGACGTAATTCCAGGGCCAATGTTAGCCCACAAGGCAGAAGAAGATGGGGTTGCTTGTGTAGAGTTTATAGCCGGTAAGACAGGCCATGTGGACTATGACAAGGTCCCTGGGGTCGTCTACACATCTCCTGAGGTTGCATCTGTTGGAAAGACTGAGGAGCAGGTGAAGACACTTGGTGTTGAATACCGTGTTGGAAAGTTCCCTTTCATGGCAAATAGCAGGGCCAAGGCCATTGATACTGCGGAAGGGTTGGTCAAGATAATTGCTGAGAAGGAGACAGACAAGATATTGGGAGTCCATATTATGGCATCCAATGCTGGAGAGCTCATTCATGAGGCAGCAATAGCCTTGCAGTACGATGCAGCGAGTGAGGATATAGCACGTGTTTGCCATGCACATCCAACAATGAGTGAGGCACTGAAGGAAGCTGCCATGGCCACTTATGACAAGCCCATTCACATCTAGAAAGTTGATTATTATTACTTTCATTTCATTTTTGTTTTAAAGAGTTTTGGAATAACTTGTGAAAGCTTTCCATTTTCTTGTTCATCCACTCATGGAAGCAGATCAAATCTCTGAAAATAGAAATGTGATGTTATCCTTTCGCTTGGGCTACATTGACAAAATAACTTTGTGCTTTTCTCATTTGTGTTTTAATAACAACATAAGAGGGTTATGTTGAGCTAATGGCTCATTACAGTCTATGACTAGTTTTTTGGATGTTACCTTTATTTTGTCTTATCATGAGACACATAGATGCATATGAATATGAATGCATTGATATGCCTGTGTATTATCTGTTTTTCCTTCGCACGAATGCTTGAATGCGTGGCTTGCTTAGACTTTCCTCTTTCTTTTTTATTCACCAATCGGCTGAGTGTCAAGTGCTGTTCTTCGATTTTATCTGTTGGATGTACGTTTTAGTTTTATGTCTAAGAAAAGAAAACGGATTCCTGTCTTATTTCAATAGGCTTGCTCATCGTATGAGACACAGAGAGGAAGCAGGGTAGTGGATAGTTGTCTTGTTTGTGGATGTGATTGCTTGGCTTTCCGGCATTTTTTTCTTATGAGAAATGCTACATATATTCTAGTGTTCACTCACGTGACAATAAAAATTAACATGCTACATATACTTATATTTTTTATTTTGTTTAATTGTAATTTTTCTTGCCACATGAGAGAGTGTGCAATCAGAATATGTGTAGCACACTTTCCACACCACTAATGACAAATTTAACATCCAGCCATTTTGCCGAAAGAAAAATGTTTAGTTTTATTTTCCTACACATCTCTTGTTCATCTTATGTGAGCATCAAAGATTCAATAGTGAATTTTTTTTTTTAAAAAAAAAAACATAAAAATTAACAAGAAATGTGTAGGAGAATGACATTAAACACGTCTTGCCAAAATTTTGGTTTTTTACTGGATTTTGCACAATTTCCACAATCGAACCGTAAGAAAACCTGCCTTTTGTCACCCTGCTCAGTAGGGGACCTACAATCCCACCAAATAAAAATTGAATAAGAGGACAAATACATTGCTGATGTTCAATAAAAGCCTATTATTCTGTCCTCGGAAAGATCCTATAATAGGAAATCCCAATACCTGTTGAGGGTTTATAAACCTACGCACCTTATGCAAACGCAACATATCCCCCCACCAAGGCACCAACAATATCGAAGGCCTTCTTCTTTCCTCTTTGAAAACAAAGACCTTCATAAAAATTATTAGCAACTCTCCACCATCTTTCTCTTCGCAATTTTTTACAAGGCAAGAGTACAAACCATCAACGAGGGAGAAGTTCAAGTCTCATGCTGTCATGGCTCCTCACGCATATCTGGCCTCCTCCTGGCCTGCAGAGCCAACCGAGCATCTCTCTCCCGTTCAAACTCCCGGTAATCTGTTCGTTGCAAGAAGGACACCCTTTCCAAATATTGGTTTGAGCTCTTCTTGTAAGCATCCAACTCATCCTCCAACCCCTTATTTTCGTCCTTGAACTCCCCCCAATCCTTTTTCGTCTTGTCAAGCACACTTAGCTTTTGTTTCTTCTTGATTTGTTCAAGTATAGTATCAACAGCAGAAGGTGCAGCACCTTTAGCTTTTTCAGAAGCCTCCTTTGAATCAGCATCAACAAGCTTCTTGACTTCAATTTCTTGACCTGCAAAGTCCCGAACCTCAGAGATCTGTGGAAGGAAAAAAAAATGTATAACAATATTACTGTCAAATTGTTCATAAACAAACCCTATAAGCACTCGCAAGGCTGGCTTACACCACAATTAGAGATCCCGCAATGCTTGGGGTTTGCCAACCACCGCAACATGTGAGAGAATTTCACATTTAAGATGCAGCAATATGCATAAATAAATATTTATCTTAACGCATAAGCAATTTAGTCTTGAGTAGGTTCCAGCGGATTCTAGCTAATTAGCAAAAGGCCAATGGGTAATGTGTCAAAGTCTGCCTGCTAAAAAAAAAAAAAAAAAGATTGTAGAAGAAATTAAGAACTAGACTACTGGGCAAAAGTTGACTTTAATATTATCAACATAAACCATGGCAAGACTATGAAGCCAGTACGACACAATGCTACATGAACACCAAAGGAAGCCAATGAGAAGGGTATTGGTAAAAGAAATGCTTACCTCAACTTTCCCCCTGCTTGCTGCAGCAGCTGCAGCATCCTTAACTGCTGAAAGAGCAGCAGCAGCAAGTCTCTTGGCCTCATCACTGGTGCTATCCTGCATGACACTAGGTTCCTTCTGCAGTACATGTTGTCCAAGAGATCCTTTATTCTTTGGTGCCACGCCCAGATACGCCATCCAATTCTATGAAATAAAATCAAGCAAAAAGAAATAAATAAATAATTTCTAGCCAACTAGTGTATAAGTAATTTCCATTTTTTGAAAACTGTCTTAACAGTTCCATCACAAATGGATCAGAAAATAAAATTCTCACCTTCGATGAATTCTTTGATTTTTTATTCACAGTCGAACTATGCTTGTTTGATAAAATTTTGGGCGTCTTATTAGGTACGCCTTTATTCATTTGCTCCCACATGGCATCTACCCGAGCTTTAATTTCTAGCAGAACGAAATTAGAACATTAACCCTTTTGTTTCAAGAAAGAGCCCTTTTTGCTACCACAGTGCTAAGCATAGTCTCAAGAACAATACAAGAATTGGAACAAGAAGAAGAAATTCTGAAGAATAAAGAATCATATGTCCTCACCATTTTCTTCTGGTTTTGCCTTGGAGTTTGAAATGGGATCAGTTTCTTTCACAGACTCATTTGATAACCCATTGATCTCATTTACAGTACCTGAAAACAAAGTACAACCAGCTACTGAGGTAGGAAGCCAAATAACGCATCCATAATGTGCATGATTGGACTCCAGAATTAATTATTCTGATGATAAAACTCTATGAAATGAAGATTTTGGATGAGAATGAAGTATGCCATTTTCTTTCTAAAAATCCCAAGACGACAGCAGGTCTAACAAGGACAACTACTCAATTAAAAATGGTTATGTATCATTGGATCATAATATGTCCAGTCTTGATAGAAACAAAGGAGGAGGCAAGCAGTTAAACCATTGGGGGTGTAGGATTAACCGCAGTTTGGGGAGGAAAAAAAAAGGCTGGAGAGTGAATTGACTCTAGGTAATAACTGTCTAGGTGCCCCTATTCCAACGTGATCCAACCACGGCCACTTCACTAGAACTAAGAAAGAAAGATAGTGAATTGACTAGTCCAGGATGTGCCTCCACTATGTAGCAAAATAACTAAGTTTCATTCCTCCTTTACCCAACCTAAGCTAATTTCGGGACGAACTCTAAAGAGAACACCAATCATCTTTCACAATCCACTGAAAATAAACCAACATATAATAAGCCGCAGACTCGAGAGCATAAACCAAACAACAATGATCCACAAGGTCCTGTAAGAAATCTTCTCCTAAAGTAAAATACTCCAAGGAACTAATGCAACGTAAAATGCATTTTCTTTAGCTAAAAAACAATAACAACACCAATAACTCTCCAATCCTTTCGTCTATCTACTCTTTATTGTTCCAATTATATTGGATATCTCCAAAGAGACATTAATTAACTCTCTCTAAGTCTTTTAGATTAGGCTAATAGCAAGTATAAGATATGGAAAACCCAGGAAGATGAACGTACAGCATTGACCAACCTGCTCCAACAAGATAACAAGTCCCAATAGCCAAAACAAAAACCAAGAACCAAAAAAAAAAAAAAAGTGCTCAAACACGCAATAGGCGGCAAACACCTAGAGGATCGAACTCAAAAGGCACAAATTTTGGGTCACGCAGCTTTGGCTAGCCGGGATAAGCAGGCACAAATTTCCGAATAACGCCTTAGTCTTTTAGTACAAACCAGTGACACCTGCTGAACAAGGCTCCTTTCAAGTCAAACATAAAGAAGAAAAAACCTTTGATTTGAAACGCTGTGGAAAACCTTCAATGTGCCTCATTAATTCACGAGGAAGGCAACTGAAAGAGAGTGCCCAAACACTATGAACGCCACGAATATAATAAACACTTTAAAAAACTTCAGATTTTCCCGGGAAAAAAAGTTTCCAAGGAAACAAACGGAGCCTGACGCTAATTGATTGCAGATCGGGAATTTCGTAATGAAATATTAAATCCCAAGAAGAAAAAACACTTAATTATATAAACGCTTAAAGCTTAACAGGTACCTGATGCGTCGAGTCCGTTCGTCGTAGCCATTGAAGACTTCAGAGTTCATCGATCGAGCTATTTAGGGCTCCCAGCTTTGCTTACTACTAGTACTTCGGTTACGTCGCTTTCTGGGTCGGGCCATGGATTCTATTCAGACGGCCACTTTTTGGAACAGCCCAAGAACGGCCCAAGAAACAATAATCAACCTGAGCCGGCACATAAGCCCAGTTAAGATGGTCGTGATAGGATGGGCTTTTCCATAGGTCCACAATGTGGTGTGGTTTCTGTTTCAGACTCTCAAGCGAAATAAATGCCATCAGCTTTGATGCTCGATTTCAGTGCAATTAAAACAGGGAACCTGATTTTTTCCGGTTTAATTTGAACCGGAGAATATCCAATTAATGGTCAGATTTTTATGGGGTCATAAATGAGACATTGTCTTATTAATATAAATAATAATTAAATATTAATTATATTTTAAAAATAATTAAATAATAAGAATTTTAAAAAATAAAGGGATGGTTGGCCTGCCGTAGGAGGTGGCCGGTCACCCTGGTTGTGCCTAGGGGTGGCTTCGGCCACCCCAGACCAGGTGGCTTGGGGGTGGTTCAGCCACCCTCAAGGGCCAATTTTTTTTTTTTTTTTTAATTTGGCCCTTGTAGGTAACCAAACCACCCTCAAGCCCAATTAGGGTGACCGTCCACCCCTTATGGTAGGTCAGTCACTCCTTAATTTTTTATTATTTTATTATTTAATTATTTTTAAAATATAAATAATATTTTATTATTAGTTATATTAATGGGACATATGTCTCATTTATAGCTCCCAAGGATCTCTTTAGAGAGATCTTGACCATTAACTAAATGTTTTTCCATTCATATTAGACTGGTACCCAAAAAAAAAATTAAAATTTATTAGGAATGGGCCAAATTAATAGCCTAGTCTATAAGATTATTGGCTCACTGACCAAAAATAGGCCCCATAAAATACTAGTTTGAAGGGGTAGGATAGAGGTGGATTTGCCTGAAACAATATCTACTACATAAACAAACAAATTTGAGAACCACAATAAGAAGGGGAGAGCACTGATAGCGGCGCTACCCAAAATGAGCACTATTGTGATGTTCGGTGAGTGAGGTACTCGATAATGAAGCACAAAGAACATCGCATTTGAATTTGAAGATCTCCATAAACAAAAAGGGGATAACAACTATAGAGATCCAAAGGAACCAAGAAACTGTCATGGCAAAGTAGAGCAAAGGCCAGTGAAGACAAGAAATGTAGTTTTTGGTCATGTCCAAATTTCTGCTCTCGTCCAATGTAATTTTTCTTTTTAAGTATCTGTATATGTAACACCTTGAGACCATATGGATTAAATGTAGTTTCATTCCCAGTAGCTTATTATGGATTTGGCTTCTGATTAGTTTTATGGGGACATATATTTGAGGTCCATGGTAAGATACCAGGTCCGTTTCGGTGACACATTTCATCGTAAATTAAGATGTTTTTCAAGTGTTTGTGCGTACGAAGCCTCTATATTAGAGTTCGTTTGATTTTTCGATTTCAAAATAATTTGATAATGTGATTTTTAAAAGTATAATTAAGTATATGGTAAAATCGTAATTTGCAATTTAAGATTACAATTTAACCTTTAAAGTCGTATGTTTTTTAAAACACTCTTTTGCCTGCGATTAAAAACACATATTTTTTTACATTTGTAAATCGCAATTTAATTAAAAACATACTCCCAAATGATACATTTTCTACAATTTAGTTTAAATCGCATTTTTGGTATGCAAAATCGTAATATCAAACACACTCACTTTATACCCATTTATCACTGCGACTGATATGACGTATTTTAAGTGATTTACATTCTAGTTTTTTTTTTTTAAATAATTGACATTGTAATTCACTTAAAAGATGTCATATTAGTCAATAAGACTTGCACGTGAAGAATAGCATTATTATATGATATATTTATGATAATCAATAGCCTATTTAGACAACCTCACTAGCATCAATATTGAGACATATACAAGGAGTCCATTGATTCTTATTTCATATTAAACAATGGCATTTCCCAGGGGCATTACTAAGATATAACACAATGGAAGAGTTCATCAATGCCTTTCAATGAGATAGAACTGGTTTTAAACCTTATGCATACCATAGTTTCATCGAAAGGCAGCATAGCAGGATCTGAGATAGTGCGATGCCCTGCCATATCAATTCAGATACGAACAATGGTGGGTTTGTAGTCAATCACAACGAATTTCTCCAAGTGGGGAAGGAACAAGTTTGCAAATTCAATATGGGCAGGATGAGCTATATACTCTGCAAGCCCTTCTGCACTCTCAAAGGAAGATTCAAACACATGAGTGAAGCCCTGATGCAGGTTTTCAATGCTTATATCCTTGCCCCTGTTAGATTGAAAAGAGGCACAAATTTAAAATCTACCAAGTTAAACCAGTGTTTCAGTGAATAAAATTCACCATATTTGTGTCAAAATAAGACTGGGTAAGAGCTCTAAAAGCCTATTTCGGATTGCGTTAGAGCCTATTTGGAATTGCGTTTGAGGGGTCTAAAAAAAAATACTTTTAGCAAAAGCTTAAGAATGAAGCTTTTGCTCAAAAGTTCTTTTTGAATTAAAATTTCTATTTCTCAAACGCAATCTCAAACAAATAGCAAAGTATTTTTAGTACATAAAAAGTTGTTTCAAACGAAAACGGACATGTTTGATAAAAAATTTCAAAAGTACTTATTTGACTTTTTTTACTCTAAAAATAACTAAAACGCACTTTTTGCAAAAGCTTTAAACGCGCTTTTTGAGTTAGCTCTATTTCTCGAACACGGTCCAAAAATTTGATGGACATAAACAAGTTATTGCTACATAATTGTTTGTAAATTGCCTTGGGGTCTAAACACTTCTTTTTTCACTCAAAGACACACAAAAAATCTGTCTTTCTGTTTGTGGGTTTTGAAATTTAATCCTCCCAATCCAACAAAGATCGATCTTCCGGGCTCTGCCCAAATATCTATCAACTTAGCATGTGTGATGCAATCTGCTCGCTTATCTACCAAACAATTGGCACTAGTGTTGCTGGGGGTGTCAACCGTGTGGATCTAATGGAAATACACAAGTTGCTACATGTTATATAAGCAGACACCAAATGTTACAGAACATCGAGAGAGTGAGCTTACCAGTGGAAGGACTTCATGGGTTCAGTGAGATTGACGAGGTTGGCGAAGCCCTTGATGAGTTGGTCAATCTGGTCCGGTGGTGTTCCTTCTTTGAACTTGGCAAGCAGTACATGTGTCAACACTCCCTGCTGTTCTTCCATTTCTCTCTCTCTCTCTCTCTCTCTCTCTCTGTGATTTGTTTCTTACAGTACGAGGTTTACCCAACTCCTAGCCATATGTTTTGAATCATTGTTGTTAATAGTGACATTATCCTCAAAGATCACGTTGCCGTGCGAGTGGTGGCCTTTAACTATTGCCACTAGTGTTTGTCATTGTGGCCCCGAGCAGCTGAAAATATTATTTGCTTGGGATCTGTTTGGGGAAACAGGTGGGGTCTTAGTAGTATATTTTGGTAGTGTCCAAATTTATGCTCTGATAAAATATAGTATTTTCTTTTAATTATCTATATGTAAGATTTGGTTATTACTTTTTTCTCCTCTTCTGGTGACCCGGGGTGCTGTTGCCTACTGTGGAGAGCAGGAGTGCAAGCAAACAATGCATATATAGAGAATATTATACATTACATATAATCAATAGTCCTGTTTGGGCAGGAAAATAAGCAAAGGGGTGGCCATAATATGCCTATATGGACCCAAAACGTTTTCAAGCAATCACTTTTCTCTCTTTTGAAGAGCCATGCCTTCAGATAATAGCCGTACTGATTACATTACTGGAAGTCAGAGTCCCAGCAAAGCATCAGAGTTGTCTTCAATAAATGTTTCGTGATTTCTTTATGGGGAAACTTCAGAAAACTCCCCTGAAGTTTCAGCCGATTTGAAAAACTTTCCCTGAATTTCTAAAGCTCTCACTTAGACCCCTTGAACTTTAGTTTTCTCTCACTTTGGACCCCTTTAACATTAAACTACGTCGTTTTGGATGTTTTATACCCATTTTACCCTTCCCCAAAACTATGTCGTTTTGTGTCCTAAAATCACAACACATATCCAGCCCAAAACGACGTCGTTTTAAGCATAATTTTTTTAAAAAAAAAAATAAAAAAAGTAAAATATATATATATAATAAAAAAT
>NC_081541.1:9073762-9081593 GCF_901000735.1 Corylus avellana
AAAAAAAAAAATAAATAAATAAAAATTAATGCCTAAAACGACGTCGTTTTAGGCTGGGTAATTTTAGGACACAAAACGACGTAATTTTGGGAAAGGGTAAAATGGGTATAAAACATTCAAAACGACGTAGTTTAATGTTAAAATGGTCCAAAGTGAGAGAAAATGGAAGTTCATGGGGCTTAAATGAAAGTTTTGAAAATTCAGGGGAGTATTTCAAATCGGCTGGAACTTCAGGGGGGTTTTCTGAAGTTTCCCCTTTCTTTTTTGTTTCTTTTTTCATTTTTTTTTTTTAAAAAAATCCTTTTTATTTTTTCAAAATTTATAAGTAGTGGAGATACTTGCATATGAAATTTATGATAATGGTCATCCTGTTTCTCCTTGGTGATGCTTGATGTTCTGATGCAATCTCTTTTTTTGTGGAGTCTTGGACCTTAATAAAAAGCTTGTCACCAGTGTGTTCGACTTGGCCTTCAACAGTCTATTGTTGTTTATTTATATATTTTTAGAGTGATCCTATTTTATGCGGGCGTCAGGATGCCATGTTCTTGGTAAGCATTTACCTTAGTTAACCTGCTTTTCCAAACTCAACTCAAACAAGCATGTTTTAAACCTTGTCGTGTTTATTTTAAGTGGTTGTTTTGGAGTGCAACGTCAATGTTGTTGGACAATTATAGAATAAAAATATAGTATCTAGCATTACTCTTCATATTTCATATCAAGCAATGCAACTTCCCAGGGCATTACTAGGATATAACAGAGAGGAAGAGTTCATCACCATCAATCATGGTATATAAGTTCGCCAAATGTCGTTCAATGAGACAGAGTTGGTTTTAAACCTTATGCACATCATAGTTCCATAGAAAGGCAGCATAGATGCACTGCCATTTCAATTCAGATACGAACAATAGTGGGTTTGTAGTCAAACACAAGAACTTTCTCCAAGTTGGCAAGGAACAAGTTTGCAAATTCAACATGCGCAGGATGAGCTATATACTCTGCAACACCTTCTGCACTCTCAAAGGTAGATTCAAAGAAATGAGTGAAGCCCTGATGCAGGTTTTCAATGCTCACATCCTTGCCCCTGTTAGATTGAAAAACATGGACAAATTTAAGATATACTAAGTTAGGAGGCCACATTAAACCAGTGTTTCAGTGATAAAATTCACTATAATTTTATGTGTCCAAAGAAAACTGGGTAAGAGGATTATTTTTTCAACAGCTCCAAGTGCAGGAAGGATTTCTCCACAACAAATTCGATGGACATAAACAAATCACTTACAAGATTCTACAAGCTAAAGAAACATTTTACAAGTTAAAACATACACACACATATAAATTTCATTTGATATCCAGCCTTCTGAAGGTTCACATTCTTTTTTTTTTTTTTGATTTGGCACAGGCCCTCGGCAAGGAGTTTTTCTTAAGTGCACCTCGGTTAATTCAAGGGGCGAACCCCAAGTCCGATGGCCCCAAGAAACAGTTTGCACTCAGTGGGTTTTGAACCTAAGACTTTGAGGAGCATACTCAAAGTCCCAAGTTGTCCAACCACCGAGCCAACCCCTTGGGGTTGGTTCACATTCATTATTTGTGCTTGTCCACCTACATAAGTTGGGATTGTCCAAGGCCAGGCAGTCATTAAGCTTAAAAACCATAAGCATTCCACCTCATGATGATTGCAATATTAAAGTAATGATTTTTATTTTTATTTATTTATTTATTTTTGTCTCTGAGCACAATCATTATTTAGTATATTCAATGTAACAATGAACTATCCAACAATTGCTCCTAGTATTCGTAACAGTCCATAGAAATCTTTTTCTTTGGTATGTAAACAGAAATCTCTCTAGCACAATGTAGAGAAAGACTGTAAGGACTGATGAGCAGGACTCTACAGATGTACAAGAGCTTGAGCCTCGTAGTGATGGCAAGAAAATATCTATTTGGTTCTTCTTTTTTTTGGTATTGAAAATTAAAGTGGTATGAACATCAAGTACTGTCGAGCAAAAAACTAAAGACATTTGCTCAAGCTCTTTGGAGTTGGACCCATCCCCATCATTAGTTAACTGAATACATTAATCAAATATTTACTCAAGCTCCAGCAATGTCATACTCAATATTTTGCCTTATAAAAAATGATGCCTACTTCCCCTTGATCATCAACTGTATATGTGGCTCCTAGCATGCAATGCCACTCCAAGGGTTTTGATGTTGGAGAAAAAATATCTAAGAAAGAGAGAAAAGATGGTCCCTTCTTTTCCTGCCTTCTGCAGTCTGCACTTCACGAGTAGTTTTTTCATTCACTACTCCATCTGCCTGACAAAGTGCAAAGCTAACAAATCATGTGCCTAATGACATTTACTCAAAGACACAAAAAATCCGTCTTTCTGTTTGTGGGTTTTAAAATCTAATCCTCGCAAGCCAGTAAAGATCTTCTAGGCTCTGCGCAAAGAGTAATTAATAAATACTCATCTTTCATCACATCACATGTGACAGTCCCATCAGCCATTGAATTTATTTTTCTTTTTAATAAAGGTTGATTCAAGAGTTTATGGGCATTGTCACATCAACTTAGTGGTATGAGAATGGGGGTGAGAGATGAGTATATAGCTATAGCATTACTCCTGCCCAAATCTGCTTGCTTATCTAACAAACAATTGGCCCTCAACTAAAGGAACAGAGCACATTGTAATGTGTGATACACCACTGTGATTCTGCGAATAAGACTTCAAAAAGTCACCAGCGACCCATCTCAATACCCAAATATAAATCAGGATTTGGTAGATCTTAGTGACATCATCAGTAATCTCTAATCATCTCCCCCATCAAATTAGGCACTTTGTATTCAACTTGAAACCACAAAATTCAGAGCATGGTTTCGCTGAAAAAAAGAAGAAAAAGGAGTTATCTTTATCGGATTACTTAATACATATTCTAGTTTTCACCATCCTGATTCCAGTGGTTCAAATCTCTTAATCGAGTTCCCTTCTAATTTTCACATACCGGGTGAAAAACAAAAGCATGGGGTTCAAATCCAACAAAGCAAAAAACAAAAAAAGTTGTATTTTTCCTTGCACTGTCTTGTTGGGTGTGGCAACTGTGTAGATCTAATGGAAATACATGAGTGCTCTACATGTTACAGAACATCGAGACTCGAGAGAGTAAGCTTACCAGTGAAAGGACTTCATGGGTTCGATGAGATTGACGAGATTGGCGTAGCCCTTAATGAGTTGTTCGATCTGGTCCGGTGGTATTCCATCTTTGAACTTGGCTAGCAGTACGTGTTTCACCACTCCCTTCTGTTCCTCCATTTCTCTCTCTCTCTGATTCGTTTCCAATACGGTTCTAGAATAACCAGTAATGTTTAACAATTTCCTCAAAAGAGCTTAGGCTTCGTTTGGCAACAGGGATGTCCTAGACCCTGTTCACCTTTTGACCTTTTGAGCATCAAACTTTGAACTTTCAACATTAATATTTTACGCACTTTGACTATATTACCCTTATCTTTCTCTGGCCACTTTTTGAGTTTTTTTTTTTTTTTTTTTTTTTGAGAATGCCCAAATCACCGAAACAGGCATCCCCCTGCGCTCCATCCTTCACTTTTTGATTTTTTTTTTCCTTGAAACATGAAGATCCTTCAAAGCCAAAACAAAAACTCCAAGAAAAATGGCGTTACTTTTGAACCAGCAGAAGGTTCAGGAACAAAACGCTTTTCTTTTTTGTTTTGCTCCGTGGGTATTTTTCAACAAGCTGTCCCAAGAAATGTTATAATCTGGCCAACTTTTGTGTGATAGACAAGAAAAATAAACAATTTGTGTATAAAGACTATTCCCAGACTCTCTCTGTATACACAAATTTTTTATTGAATTCACACACACGTACCAAAGTTACACAAACTTACAGGGAAATGAAAAACTAAAGCAACCCACATAAAAAGTTTACATTTGCAATTTTGGAGAGAGACAGAAAAGAAACTACGGTGGAAGTTTGCATCTGCAATTTTGGAGAGAGACACAAACCACCGGTGGAGGAGAGAAAAAGAGCCTTCTTCAACACCGGTGGAGTGATAGATAGGGTTGCTGGAACCTTACGCTGGGGTGAGAGAGGGGTAAGCGACGCCGGTGTTCGGTGTCCGTTGGCCGGAGTGACAGAGAGGGTGAGCGAGGGAGGGAGAGCGGGAAAGGGAAAGGTTTTCTGAAATAAATATCCAGAGAGGGAGAGAAAAAGGAAAATTAAAAGAAAGAAAAATATTAACCTGGACAAAGTGAACCTTGAGAAATAGGAAAAGGCTTTGGAAGGGAAATGGCTTGGAGGGCTTGCAGAGGGAGAAGACTTGCGTATAGGAGAAGAGTGTGCGCTGGAAAAACAAATGAATGGGTAAAAATGTCATTTTAAAAATTGGGTTTGATGAGTCATGTGTTGGAAGGCACCATTACCGAGAGGGCACAGTAACTAGGTGGGCGCATCCCGGTTGCCAAACACCTCCTTAGCGACACCGTTTGAATCTGTCGGTATTCCCTTCCGCTCCTTGAATCAGTTATCAGTGAGAACAAACTTTCAATGATGATCTTCACAAAGATCGATGGTCCATGTCTCAATACTGACTAGCTACCTACCCAGAACCGGGCCGGAAAAAAATTTAGCCCAAAGAACTTTTAGGATGAGAAATGCTATTATTTAATAAATTTTATTTTTATTTTTTTTAATAAATTCATATAAATTTAAAAAATTTATCATTAACTTATACGGAGTCTATAAATTTAATAGTTGATTTATAAAATAAGATAGGCTAAATATAAAAAAATAAAATATTGACTTGTAACATTTCTATTTTTAACTTTTGGAATCCCGCTAATGTGGATACTGTTAAAAATTAAGGGTTGAGATTTAATCTAATCTCACGCTACTCTCCTTTCTTTCTAATTTTTTTTTTTTTGGCTTGAATCTACATCAAGTAAACACTCCCTTTCTACTGTAAAAAACTCTTGCTACTCTCTTTATCTTCTCTTGTGTTGAAATATATATAGCTTTGATACCATGTTAAATATATTGGATTATATATTAGAAGCGGAAGAAAGAGAGAGAAGAGAGAGAGCGGAAGCATATAATGGACTACATTGTATTGAGTCTAATTATAATAATGAATACAGAGGCCTCTATTTATAGAGAGGTAGGTAACCTAATAGATTAAGGAAATATAAACCTAGTATAATAAGGAAAGGTAAACCTAGTAGAATAAGAAAAGGTAAACCTAGTAGACTAATAATACCTAAAGAAGTAAATAACAAGTAATATTCTTAACATCCCCCCTCAAACTCAATGTGTAAACTTGAGTTTGGATAAACGAAAAGGGAAAGAAAAAGGAATTCGCCGAAAAAGCTGCTTGTGCCGAAACAATTGCCGAAGTAACGCCATAAAAGTTGTTAGAGACCGGTGGATTATGCCTGAATTTGAGCAATGCATTTAAGCTGGAGCTTGGTTCACTTGGTGGATTTTGACTTGAAAACCATATACTAGTAATGAAGAAGCTTGCCTAGTCGGCTGAGAAAAGCAAGGCCGGTTAAAAGGGGCTTGTTTGGCTCGTAACTCTTGGACTTTCTCGCCTTGTCGGCTGAACGAAAGTCTGACCCATCTAACTAGTAGATCGTCTCACCTCGTCGGCTGAGATAAGCAGGGCCGGTTGAAGAGGCTAATCATGCCTGTAACCCTTGGACCTTCTCGCCTTGTCGGCTGAACGAAAGTCTGACCCATCTAACTAGTAGATCGTCTCGCCTGGTCGGCTAAGATAAGCAGGGCCGGTTGAAGAGGCTAATCATGCCTGAAACCCTTGGACCGTCTCGCCTTGTCGAAGTCTGACCCATCTAACTAGTAGACCGTCTCGCCTAGTCGGCTGAGATAAGTAGGGCCGGTTGAAGAGGCTAATCATACCTGAAACCCTTGGACCGTCTTGCCTGGTCGGCTGAGATCTCTGAAAGGATGACACGTGGCTGCAGAAAATAGAAGAAATTCACTGGCGCGTGTGATACACGCGCTTCACTGCGGCTGAGCTGTGGCGCGTGAATCCCACGCGCAGAAGCTTCTACTGGCGCGTGGAGGCGCGTCCAACGTGGTATGGTGGCGTTCTCGGTGGCGATGTGACCGTCGTCGACGGATCTATGGAGCGGTGGGCGAAACCAAGCTGATCCACCTCACCTGGCGGCGCGTGGAGGCACTGCAGCGGCGCGTGGACTGAGAGCAGCACCTTATGGCAGCGCGTGTCGGCGCGTCAGAGTGTCTTTGGCAGATATCTCGACAGATCTAGACTCGTCTGGTCTTGATCTGGCGATTGACGGTACCGTTGTTGTGATCGGAGCTTTGTAGAGGTCCGTGGCGGAATGGCTGTGGTGGAGCAACCGAAACTTGAGGCGGCGCGTGGAGGCGTGACTCATAACCTTTGGCAGCGTTCTGGACTGAATTGAGACTACCGGCGGAAGATCTATGGAACGGCACCACAACCTGGCTGATCCACTGAACGTGGTGGCATGTGAACAAATCGAAAGCACCTTTGGGCGGCGATGAGGCTGTGTGTGGCGACTATAGACTTAGCGGCTCCGGATTTATTGGCTGGCACAATTTTGAGACTATAGGCAGCAGAAAATTTGGCGGCGCGTGATGTAGGGCGACGAGACTGAAATTCTTTAAAAGAAAAAAACGCCAGAAAAGACGTTTATTGAAGGCCACAGAAAAGTGGCTCTGATACCATGTTGAAATATATATAGCTTTGATACCATGTTAAATATATTGGATTATATATTAGAAGCGGAAGAAAGAGAGAGAAGAGAGAGAGCGGAAGCATATAATGGACTACATTGTATTGAGTCTAATTATAATAATGAATACAGAGGCCTCTATTTATAGAGAGGTAGGTAACCTAATAGATTAAGGAAATATAAACCTAGTATAATAAGGAAAGGTAAACCTAGTAGAATAAGAAAAGGTAAACCTAGTAGACTAATAATACCTAAAGAAGTAAATAACAAGTAATATTCTTAACATCTTGTTTTCTTTGATTCATGTTCACCCACTCAATTCATGGTCTTCTTCTTCTTCCTCCCTTCATTCTCAGCATACCCCCTATCATCTTACTCTTCTTTACGGCTCTAATTACCTCTCAATTTTAGTCACCCACGAAGTCAGTAAATTTTCTTCCACATTCCTCTCCTTTCTGTAGTGCGATGAACGACGCATGTTAGAAATCCTCAACATGCATGTGGGGTGTAACGATTCTAATTAATCAGTAATTTAGTATCTCATGCACATAGTTTAAGTGCAATCTTATAGAAGAATTAATGTATTTTTAAGCAGCTATGGTGACCATTTCGAAAAGTATTACACATCTATTTGTGAAGATGTACTGGCACATGAGTGCCTTTTCATGAAAAGGCAATATTTTTTTGTAAATTTACACGTAAGAACACATATTCAGAGATGAATTTATCCAAATTTATTCATCTCTTCAATGAAGATGAATAAAAGATGAAAAACAAATATTTTCAACACTATCCATAGTACTATGATAACATGGGAGAGCTATATGTGCATGGAATGGTTGCAAAACATGTTACGGTAACTTCATACACTAGAAAATCAACAATATATAAAGACAAAGGGAACAACGCTAATAAAAAAAAGCATTGTTCCTATATATTGCATTTATTTAATTGGCTACATGTAGCTGCCAAGGCTGCTAAATAAAAACCCAACAACCTATGACATATAAAGTAGCTTTCTAATTAAATACTACTTGTCGAAATAAAAACATAGACAGTGGTAGCAAAAGTGATAAAACATTTAC
>NC_081541.1:9081693-9105242 GCF_901000735.1 Corylus avellana
ACACATATTCAGAGATGAATTTATCCAAATTTATTCATCTCTTCAATGAAGATGAATAAAAGATGAAAAACAAATATTTTCAACACTATCCATAGTACTATGATAACATGGGAGAGCTATATGTGCATGGAATGGTTGCAAAACATGTTACGGTAACTTCATACACTAGAAAATCAACAATATATAAAGACAAAGGGAACAACGCTAATAAAAAAAAGCATTGTTCCTATATATTGCATTTATTTAATTGGCTACATGTAGCTGCCAAGGCTGCTAAATAAAAACCCAACAACCTATGACATATAAAGTAGCTTTCTAATTAAATACTACTTGTCGAAATAAAAACATAGACAGTGGTAGCAAAAGTGATAAAACATTTACTACTAATTAGTCTATAATTGCTCCATTAATTAAGCAGCCGATGGAGCATTCTTTTCTTCAACCACAGCAGCCTCCGACAGCGCCTCGAATAGAGGCTGAGCAATAACTTTGGACGAGAAATTCTTGTAATCCAAAGACTCGTCTTCATAAATATCCCACCATTTCTTCACCAGCATCTTGATGTCTTCCCTCTGCATGTTTTGTTCTTCGCCTGTGTACCTCCAAGGCTTTGAACCCTATACCATAGACAATGAAAAAAAATTAACATATTGGTGTTCTAATAACCTCACAGCCTAATTAATTAATTAGCCAGAGATAATCTGGAATTAGGATTCACATACCGCAGCACAATAGTGGGCAACCTTTATTTTCTCAAAGTCAAACTTTTCGGGGTGACGCCACAGCATGGCTAAGACAAGGTTGTAGATGGGAGGGATGGGCTTAAATATATCCTTGAAATACATGTTAAGGAAGTCCTGCACGTACAACATATATCCATATAAATATAATAATTTTTCCTCAATATTATATATGGAAAAGGAATCTGATTATTATTATTTTTTTAATTTTATAAAAAGTGAAATAGAAAAGTATATCAAATATTAGCATTACTTTGCAGTTTTTTCTTTTCCTTTTGGGACTAAAAATGGAAACACGGTTAATCATTGAAGAAAAATTTACAATTACATAAAAAAAGAAACAAACATTACAGTAATAAAAATCAGCCAGTTACAAAACAAAATCAAAAATTTAATCATTAAGGTTACGTACCTGCTCAGCAAAAAAAGTGGGAGGGGTGGATTGGACGGCCTCCAAGAGATCATGGTAAGTGGAAATATTAGGCTCATAGACGAACATGCCAGCATTGAAGTAGAGTGGGGGAGGAGAACCCATCTCTGCCGGCCACTGCACCCTTTCAGGGCACTGTTGGCAGTACCCAATATTATGCTGAGGAGAATTCAGCCACGTATTCTCACAAAAGCAGTCCATCACAGCATAAAAGTAGCCGTTCGATAAGTCGAAGAGGTGATCGATATTATCAAAAACTTGTATATCACCGTCCAAGTAGATCATCTTGTCATACTCCACAAACTACAAAACAGTAATTAATCAGATTAATTACATATTTATATAATTACGTATATTTTGTGCTGCATGCATGTGTGACACGACAACTGACAAGAGCTAGCAAAGAGATTTAGTTAATTACCTCCCAAATGCGAAGTTTGGAGTAGTTGATGACGTAGTAGGCCATAGCAAAATTGGTCTGGCTCTCCGGAGGGCTCAACGGCACGATCTCACGGACAATACATCCCTGAGATTCAAGGATCCGACGGTGCTCCTGAGGCACGTCAGGCAAAATGGCCACCACCAGAGGGTAGGCTGACTTGGCCTTTCTCAGACCCTTGGCCAAACCAACCACTCCTTTAATGTAGTCACCATTTCCGGCCAAGAACGTCACGTATGCCCTCTTTGGGACAACATTCTTTGTCGCGGTTGCTGCTTCTGGGGCCATCTTTAATTGTTGGGTCAAGTGAAATGGAGAAGGCTAGGAAACCAAATATATAGATATATATGATCGAAGAGACGATGTGTTTTGAAGGATGGGGGGGATATGGCTCTATATATATATATGCGTTTCGATGGTGCTCGAAATGGCAATGTCCGGATTATTTGACAAAGATTTTATATGATTCTGATTTTCCCACGCTGCACGTGGCATGCTCCGGTTGGATCATGGAAGGTGAGTGATTTTCTAGAGCGATTAATTCCTTTTATAATTTCCTTTTATTGCCCTTCTTTAGGATTTCTCATTTCAATTCCTTTAATTTGGACCAATAATAAGGATTTCCCTCGTATCGTATGATATCATATCCCAAGCATTTTCCAATAACATTTAGCCTGCCTAATCTTCGGAGATATATATGCTACGTACATTCTCAATCTATAATCAACTGTAATCCTTTGAAAGTGAGGAAAATTTACCTAGTTAATTTATCTACAAAAGGGTACTTAAAAGTAAGAAAATCAGCGTAGCATTGTCGCAGATTAAATATTCCATTTAGGTTTTTAACGGGTTTCCTTTCCTAGCTAGTTAATTACCTTAACTTGAGGAGTAATGTTCTCTTTTATATACAGTTACTGGTAAATCCTTTTTCTTGGGTGGCACGTTGTACATGCACGCTTGTATGGAATATTAATTAAGTAATATTGCAAGCTTCTTGCCCAACAAAAAGAAACAGCTAGATGAACAAACAAATTAATAATTAACAAGAGAAATTGTAATTTTTTCTTCTTCTATCTATCTCTTGTCTAATTTTATCCATATTTTTTTTTAAGTATGCCATTGAATTTATAGAACCCAATCAAATAAGTAATATTGTTTGTTTCATAAGACTTTCAATATGCCACGATGTTGGATTTCTTTACCATTATTATTATTTTTATTATTATTATTAAAAAAAAAATAGTTTGGCTTTAACATATCTTATAATTATATTAAGTACACATATAATAATCACCATGCACCCAAAAAAATAATGCCGTCCATGATGCCTATAAATATACAATATGCCACAACCATTCAACTAATTAATATATATTAGAATATTAATTAAATTATCAAATTTATAACTTATTTTTAGTCTAAGTTTTTAAAATAATTGACAATTTAACATAGTATTATAACATAAGTCATGAGTTAAAACCTTGTCGGGAAAACTTACCTAATTTGCAATATTTTTCCCAAACTTTAAAAAGTTATTAAAGTTTATGAGACATTGCAAATTAAATGGTAGTTTGAGGGGGTAAGCCTAAATATTTCATATATATATATATGTTGAGTGGCTAAACCTTGAATTTCATCTCACATGTTAGGAAAAATGTTAGAATATTAACTAAATGATTAAATTCATTATTTTTTATTGCTAGCTTAAACTTTTAGGATAAGACTTGTTATGTAAAGTACTTTCTGATTGAATTTGTCCTAGTCGTTGTTGTCACTATTAACTAGAGAGGTTAACATGCACTATGTTCATTCTTGTCTCTTTGAGGTTTTTCTTTAGATTTGTTAACCTTGTTTTACCATGACTAATAACTAGGGTTAGATTAGGATTGCACTTAATGTGGAACTATCTATAGTTTTTAATTTTTAGAAATTTGATGTGGCAAGAGATAACTGGATATGCTTTGATGTGCCAAGAGATAATTGGATGCATGGTGTAAAGTGTAAACATACAAAGTAAAGTTACACTTCACACTCATTTATCACATTCATGTCACATTCGCATTTCATGTTTTAAGTGGGGCCGGCTTACACTTTTGTTTTTGTTTTTGTTTTTTTTTTTTTAAAGTGATTGGCATTGTAATAAGTCACTTAAAACATGTCATGCCAACGACGTGACATGTGACAAAGAATGCTAAAAAATACACACTTGAGAATGATAAGTAGCATTTTTCATATAGAAATATAGAATACATAATAATTAATACTAAGATCGAGAACGAAGGTTAATATCAAAGTTCACACTTTATTTATTTAGCGATTTGTAGCTGCATATATATGCCAGGGTTGGGAATACTAAATCATAATTTGGCCTATAAATTTCAACTCCTACTTGTCAATACTCTAATTAAAGACAGTAGTGGAAGTTCATATAACGACATAATTAAGCAGCGGGTGGAGCAGCCATGTGGTCAACAGCAGCAGCCTCCGACAGAGCCTTGATGAGATCAGGGTCAGCTTTGAAGTTAGACATGGTATTCTTGTAATCCAAAGACTCATCCTCATAAATATCCCACCATTTCTTCACCAGCATCTTTATGTCTTCCCTCTCCATGTTTTCTTCTTCCCCTGTGTACCTCCAAGGCTTTGACCCCTGTTTCATAAACAATGAAAATATCTATTAATTAATTATAATCATACTATAACCTAAAAGATACTAATTAAAATAATCCAAATTAACCAAAGTTTAATCTATATATATTAACATACCGCAGCACAGTAGTGGACAACCTTTACTTTCTCAACGTCCACATTGTCAGGGTGACGCCAGAGCATGGCTAAAACAAGGTTGTATATGGGAGGAATAGGCCTATATATATCCCTGAAGTACATGTTAAGGAAGTCCTGCATAAAATAATTAACCAAAAAAGTTCAGAAATATTATCTTTTACCAAGAAAAAAACAAAAAAAAGCAATCCAATGAAAATGGAAACCAGATTAATAGAATAAGAAAATATCCAAAACATAGCCAACTGTTAATATTACCTGCTCAGCAAATAAAGTGGGGGGGGTGACTTTGACAGTCTCCAAGAGATCATGGTAAGTCAAAAGGTTAGGCTCGTAGACGAACATTCCCGCATTGAAGTAGAGTGGAGGAGGCGAGCCCAGCTCAGCCGGCCACTGCACCTTTTCAGGGCACTGCTGGCAGTACCCAATATTATGCTGAGGAGAATTCAACCACGAATTCTCACAAAAGCAGTCCATCACAGCATAAAAGTAGCCATCCGGCGAGTCGAAGAGGTGATCGATATTCTCAAACACTTCTATATCACCGTCCAAGTAAATCATCTTGTCATACTCCACAAACTACAAAACCAATAATTTAATTAACATTCTAACACGATACGTAATAAAAAAGTGGTTTACTAAAACATGTGTGGCATGAATGCATGCAGCATGCATATATAAGATAAAGGGAAAAGATATATATACCTCCCAAATACGAAGTTTAGAGTAGTTGATGACAAAGTATGCCATGGCATATTGAGTCTGGTTCTCCGGAGGCTTCAGCGGCTCAATCTCACGGACAATACATCCCTGAGACACAAGAATTTGACGGTGATCCTCCGGCACGTCCGGCAGAATGGCAACCACTAGAGGGTAGGCTGACTTGGCCTTCCTCAGACCCTTAGCCAAACCAACAACCCCTTTCACGTAGTCACCATTGCCAGCCAAGAATGTCACATATGCCCTCCTGTGCGCATTCGTAGGCTCAGATATTGCTTCAGGTGCCATCTTGATCGATTGAAGAAGAAGCTGGTTTCTGAAGGATGTTTGGGCTCTACATATATATTTATATGCATCTATTAATGGATATTATCGTGATGATGTTGTAATTTCTTTTGCTAAAGATTATGATTCTGATTTCGTACGCTAGTGCACGCGGCATTCTCTGATTGGGCCACGGAATTAAAGTGGCCTAATCTTTTGAAGTGATAAATGGCTCTGATTTAATCCAAGCCTTATTACTCCTAAATAAGTATAAAAGGCAAAGAAGAATATTAAAAAGGAAAAGAAAGAAAAAATTAAAAAAAAAAGGAAGTGAATTTTTGGAAGTATATACTGCTACGTGCACGAAACGGCATGTAGGCGGCCTTCTTGTGATTCGATGATCAGTTGGTTCCACTGAGTGGTTTTCAGTTGATCAAAATCGTGTCTTTACTTTTTCTTTTTCTTTTTTTTTTTTGTCTGAGCTGATCAAAGATATGTCAATATCTCTATAATTACTCCCTTTTATTCTCTTGAGCTTCCTTTTCTTCCCCTCTTTAGAATAAATGATTTAAAAATGGAAAGAGATGTCTCATTTCTTCTTCTTCTTTTTTTTTTTATCAATAATAACAATTTCCCTATCTCATATCTTTGAATCCGGAATCTATTGGCTAGTGAGTGGTAAAATATATATAGCCCAATCTTCAGATTAATTTGGTAAATTCAAAATGTTATTAATTAAATTGATCAATCTTTTATGAATGAGGAATCAATTTCAATCCTTTAAATTAAAGTGAAGGAAATGACCTCTTAATCTATAAAAAAGGTACTTAATTACAATTAAAAACAGTGTAACATTAATGTTAATTGCTTATTATATTAATTTTCTTTAGGTTTTTAACGGTTTCCTTTTCTAGCTACCTTAATTTGAGGAATTAAATACTACTATCCTCTTTGTATTCTATACCTTTAATTCTCTTGTGTACACGTGTGGTATAGCAACTAAAAGTTTGCATTTGCCCACAAAAAAAAAAAAAAAAAGTTTGCATAATTCCATCTGTTGCTCAGTACACATGCAGTAACACGTGTAAGCTCCTTAGCCAAAACAAACAAACAAAAAATAATACATAATAAAATGTCTTCAATACCACAGGCTAATTACTATAGTTATATTAATAAATAAGCATGCACCAAAAACAAATAAAATGCGGTCCATGTATAATCCATATACGTTGCCACGTGAAAGTACTCTAGGGTATAAAGCCAACGTGAGCTGTAAAGAAAGGCATGGTACTTTGACGAATCACAAGCAAATTCATGAGAGAAATAGCTTTGTGCGAATATTGGAGATCGAAGAAAATAAATGTTATGCACCGTCCAAAAATCGTAGCGATCATGATCATGCTCAAATGAAAATAATTATTTGGGCTTTCGGCATTGTATATGTATTAATTATTTGCAGAAAAAGATGAAGAAGACCTGCAATGTCGTTTACTACAGCTCATGATACTATTGCTTGTGGCCGGATGCATGTTTTTCTTTTTGTGGTTTTGTTTTGTTTTTTTGAAGAAGTGGAGGTTGTTACTTTGAACACTATTACATCAACAACATGACTTTCGTATATATGGTCGACCGTAAACAAACGGCAACGTAGGCCGGAAGATAATGTACAAAAAACAAACATAGGCTAAGAGTAAAAGTAGTAAGGGTGCCATCATGAGCAGAGATCAAGTAATTAATATTATCAACAAAGATAATTTTGTTTAATAATATTAAGATAAAATTTTGGAGGGATCTATATGTAATTTATAAGACAAATTTCTACGGTTGGTATGATGATGATGACCACCACTGTTGCCGTGTCTCGTAGAGCTGTGCACTTGCAATAATATTAGATTCTTCCTGCGTCGTGGCATGAGTAACCTAGCTACAACTCTTTTACCATTTTTTTAAATTAATATCTAATTTGAAATATTAAAAGAAATCTAATACGTGGAATCAAGATTTTTGTTGTGGGTTGATATAAGCTTGAGAGGCGGACTTATACAAATACAAAAGTGTATAGATACATATAATCTTTTTATATGTCTGTTTGTGCGTGTTTATATATATGAAATAAAAGTATATAAGTTTTAGGGAAAATTACAGTTTACCCTCTTAAAGTTGACAGCATTTTTCAATTTGAATACCAAAGTTTCAATTTTTGCAATCCACCCTCCCAAAGTTCCAAATTTTTGCAATTTGACCAATTTTATCCAAAACTTCACATATTGCCCCTAATTTTTATTTTTTTATTTTTTATAAAAAAAATTTAAAAAAAATTCAGGGAGGCCGTAGCCACCCCTTTGGTCATCTGATCATTTTTGCACCCCCAAATTTGTTTTTGTTTTCATAAAAAATAAAAAATAAAATCAGGGGCAATATGGGAATTTTGGGATGATATTGGTCGAATTAAAAAAAAATTGAAACTTTGTGGGGGTGGATTGCAAAAATTGAAACTTTGATGTTCGAATTGAAAAACGCTGTCAACTTTGGGGGGTTAAACTGTAATTTTTCCTAAGTTTTAAATTTAATCTCATAACATCACAAACACATAAATAGTATAAACAACTAGCAAAATAAACTAAACATGATCTATAGGGTTTAAGAAAAATGGTACCTTTGAGCGTGGACTCTTTCTCCTAACAATCCCCTAAAGGTCCCAAACAACAACAATGCTAACTGCTAAGAGTCATGCCAAACAAAGTTGCAATCATAAATAATTAAACCATATATTTAGCATGTGATGCAAAACAAATATTGTGACCCCAATTATTGTAGAATAATCACTCAGAGTCTCAAACTAAATTGAGTTTCTGGTTAGAAGCGAACTAAAATATGGAAGGAAACTAAATAAATTGGGGGTATGTTAGGATTTTTATGTTGGAAGAGGGGGCAAAGCTAAAAAAAAAAAAAAAAAAAAAAAAAAAAATTAAAGGGAGATACAAATATTATTTTGGGGGAACAAAAGTATCATTTTAGAGGGGCAAATTTTGAAAATTTTAAGGGGACATTCATCCCCCACCCCAAGATGTGTGTCCGCCCCTACTAGCACATATTAACAAATTATAAAAGAATTAGAAAAGAGTTATATAGTTTTTTTTTTTTTTTTGGACATTAGTGAAAAATCTTTATGGGGGTTTGAATGTCATTTTCATTTGTATAATTGATTCCAACAATATTAGACATGTATATGCTGTACATGCAACCAACTGAAACAAATGTATGGAGTGCTACAATAAAATAGAATAGAATCTGGCCTAATAATTTAATTTGCATGAACTTTTTGAACTGGGAAAGAGGAGCTGCTAAAGTTGAAAACTATATATGAGAATTATGTTGTACGTGCCACGTGGAGATCATTTGTGTCATATCACTCATAATTTAGAATGCGAAAATATAAAGCGGAATAATAAACAAGAGACACAAGATTAAGCTGGTTCTGCGATATGCCTACATCCACACACTAAAGCGTTATAAGCTACATCTTGCTTTTATTGAAATGATTTTATTGTACATAAGAGTTTCATTATATAGAGCTTCATTATAGACCTCACATACCATGCATATGTGGGGGAAGGTGGGCTATATGGCTGTTAAATTTGATATGAGTAAAGCATATGATAGGGTGGAGTAAGATTTCTTGGCAGCTGTGATGAATCGGATGGGGTTCGACAATCGTTGGACCCACCTGGTGATGATGTGTGTTAAATCTGCAAATTATGAGGTTCTTATAAATGGTTCCCCAACCGGTCGAATTTCCCCTTCTAAGGGAGTTCGATAAGGGGATCCCATATCACCTTATTTATTTTTGATTTGTGCAGAAGCTCTTAGCTCCCTCATGATTTAGGCAGACAGCAACGGTGACCTTGTCGGTGTGCCCACTTCCAAAAAGGGACCCAGACTTAATCATATTTTCTTTGCGGATGCAGCCTATTATTTACTAAAGCTACTCCTCTCCACTGGTGTAAAATGACAAAAATTTTACATGAATATGAGTTGGCATCAGGACAACGGCTTAATCAAGAAAAGACGTCTGTATTTTTCAGCCAAAATACCCCATTGGAGACACAGCAGGAAATTTTACGGATGGCGGGAATACCATCAACGCAGCAATATGATAAATACTTGGGTTTGCCGGCGTTAGTGGGGAAGTCTCGCAATCAAGCTTCCAAAAGTATCAAGGACAAGGTGTGGAGGAGGCTGGGTGATTGGAAGATTAAATTATTGTCACAAGCGGGGAATGAGATTTTGTTGAAAGCAGTGATCCAAGCCATCTCGACGTATAGCATGAGTATTTTCCTTCTTCCCAAGGAACTGTGCTCTGAGATAAACTCACTGATGCAAAAGTTCTGGTGGGGACATCAAGAAAACGAATCGCGAATTCATTGAATGAAATAGAGTCGGATGGGGATATCAAAAAAGCAGGGAGGAATGGAATTCAGAGCTTTGGTGAGCTTCAACAAGGCCCTTCCACTGCCAATGACATACATGATCCAATCTCCTCCACAAACTTTGGATCTGAAGAGCAGGGCGCATCACTTAATTAATTGGGAAACGAAGTGGTGGGACCAAAATAAGTTGACTGACTTACTTACGAAGGAGGAGGTAGCAGTGATCAATACCATTCCGATTAGTCACACAAACCAACTAGATTGTCATATTTGGCGGTGCACTAGTTCGGGTACGTGTTTTCTAGGTTAAACGCGCATATCATTTGGCAAAAGAGTTGGAAGATAGGAAGTCCTCGGAGTGCTCAAAAAAGGTGAAGGATAGTCCCCTTTGGAAGCTGCTTTGGATGTTGCCAATACAAAATGTCGAAATTTTTTTTTTTTGGGAGAGAATGCCATAATTTGCTATCTACAAAAGATAATTTACTCTGCAGGAAGGTGGCGAAAGATCCTTTTTGCCCAATTTGTGAGACGGAACATGAAACTATACTGCATGTTTTATGGGGGTGTCCAGCAGCTATGAATGTTTGGGGAGGGGGGAAAGCGAGTTTTCCAAAAAGTCACTACTAGCGAGGTTGATTTTAGACAAGTTGCAGAGATTATGATGAATAGATGTGAGAAGGACGACTTTGCTATGTTTGTTCAATTAGCCCGTCAGATTTGGTTGAGATCTCAGGTGGATTTATGAAAGAATTTTTACTAGCCCAGCGTGTGAAATCCACGTGCAAGCGCGTGAGATCCACATGCAGGCGCGTGAGGACCACGTAGCGGCGCGTGGTGGCTGGAATGAGACGATGCGGAAGCGGTGGAAAGCTAGGAGGCCGATGAAGACATTGGTGTGGCGCATCGGAGCTGTGGAAGATCAGAGGGCAACAAATCTGGATTTTAAAAAACCGAATTTGAGAATCACCAAAAAACCGTGAACGACGCCTTTGAAGGGGGTGGAACACGGCCAGAGGGACACGACCAGGCAGGGCAAGGTGGTCAAGGAGAGGATGAACGATGGCGTCACTGTTCAGAGGTAACAAAGAAAGAAAAAGAAGAGGAGGGAAGGGAGATGACCGCATTAAGCGGATCGAGGAGAAAAGGGAAGAAGGGAGAAAGCAAAGTCTCTCCCTCCTCCCCTGAGAAGAGCCACACAGAGGCGGTGAAAGGCCTCACGAGGAGGTGGAAGGTTGTAGAAGAAAGGTTCTTCTCTTAGGAGAGAGAAAAGAGCTTTTCTACGGATTGTTGGAGAGCCTACAATCGTGCAAGTAGGGTACTTTATGATTGAGTCATTGAGATTGAGGTGAATAAATTCTACATTAATTCCATCACGTTTATAAAATAGCAAGTTTCACCATAAGCATCATCTCATCTCTTTTGCCCTTTTTATTTTTTTATTTTCTTTTTCAATTTATTTCTGTCCAATTTAAACCATAATTAAGCTTGAAATAGTATTGATGGTTAAATTTTCTAAAAGGCTCAAAGAATATTTTTATAGCTTTTTTCACTCAATAAAAAGTTATATGAACTTTATTTAATTTTTCATATCAAAATTGACATAAAAAATTTAAAGGAAAAAATACATTTTACCCCATTCAAACACAAATTTCACCCATTTTTTCACTTTTGCCCCCATAATTTTTTTTTTTTTGCTTTATGTTTCTGTTTTGGTTATTTTTTTGTTTCGTAAAAAATGCGTGGAAGTTTAAGGAGGTTTTTTTAAAGTTTCTCTAAAAAAAAAAAAAAAGTATTTTAAAAATTTTGACAGGATTTAATGAAAAATCCTAATGGATTGGTAAAATAGGGGAAAAAAATGAAAGTTGGATACAATAAATTAATACTTTTTAAAATATGAAGATATGATTGCAAAAGTGATGAAAGATTAGACGTTATGACCGAATTTTTTCAAAAAATAAAAAACATAATGACTTACCAAAGCTCAAAACATTCAGGTTCATGAGTGCCCAAAAAACTATGGGCCCATCAATTTCAGCTCAATTTTTATTGCTCCCATGGCAGGCATACCAGATTTGAACACTCTCAATGAACATCGCCTTGTCAACTTCTTTTTGACACGGTAAGCTTTAATGTCCAAAACTACCAAGAAAAATACTGGTTTTTTACTCTATTCTTTTGGCTCAGTGAAATTCAAGACTGTGTCGCGGAATTTGGATCTTTTTCAATTTATTTGAACTAAAAAATGTCTAATTAGTTATATTAAAAGAATATTTATGTCATATTAAAAAGTAAAAAGACAAAAATACTTTTTAAATATAACTAATTGAATACTGTTTCAAGTCTTTCTAACATCTCTCAATGCAAATTCATGGAGGTTCTATGATTATTGTCGTGGTCCTTGGTGAGGGCCATATATTATATATAGGCTTTTTGTCAACGGCGGAGCCAAATGGTCATTTGCTTCCTCTTATCCCATTGACTAGATGGCACTTTAAAAATGCTTTAAGACTTACTATGACGAATTATGTTGCCTTCACAACTTCAACTCTAAAGCCTATTTGCAAGATCACTTACCAGTAATGGTGGTTCAGTAATCTTAAAGAAAAAAAAAATTGAAGTGATTGGATGTACGTGTATTAAGATAAGAGTTCAACTTCTGAAATAAAAATATTTAATCATATTAGTATTATCTACATTTGAGATAATTGTTGAACTTATGGCTGACAGGGCGCACAAGATTCTCTTCCACAGCACTTCCATGCTACGTGAGCAATTTTCATAACCACCTCATGAGTCCCGAATCTCAAGCATAGGACATGATGGGAAGTAGAATAACATGAAATAAGCCATTCCAAATACCATCATAATGGAGTAACTAGCGGTAAGCAGTTGAGTACAAGTCATTATAAAACTTAACTCAAAATCAGGTGGAGAGAACTTTTTCATCTCCACCCAAAAACTAGTCATATTTTTATTTTGAGCCAATTTCTCATATATATACTAACTTAAACATCATAGTTATTCACTGTTGGCTCACACTAAAAACTAGTCATATTTTTATTTTGAGCCAATTTCTCAGATATATACTAACTTACGCATCATAGTTATTCACTGTCGGCCCACGCCGACAAACTTCATTGCCTACTTTTCTCCTCTTTTGTAGGTAATTTTGATTGCTATTCCGGCGCAAGAAAAACTGCTATAACATATACTAATTTGCAAACTTTTAAAAAAAAAAATGCCTTAAACAGATGACCAATTATAAATTCGTACTATTTTAAGATTGAGCTTCATAATTGTTTTTTATTTTTCGCCTTAACAAGCTATGACTTAAAAGAAATTGTTTTCGATCCTATTATAGCGATTATTTTTCGTCCTTATAGCTTCTAATTTGAAATAGGTTAAGAAAACTTTATATTATATCGCCTTAAGAAAAACTACAACTGCCTTAACAAGTTTATTTTCCATCCATGGGCCCCGTTGAAGAAGCCTATCTGAGGTCTTCATCCATTCTAATTGTAGTGTTTCAGTTTCTTTATCTTATCTGACCCAACAAAACACACACACACACACAAGAAGCTTATTCCACAGAGGGAGAGAGAGAGAGAGAGCCATGGCGTCTTTGGCTCAGCAATTCACAGGCCTGAGATGCGCACCACTCTCTTCGTCGCGACTCTCGAAGCCCTTCTTCACTTCAAAACAAACCCACAAGCCCACTGTGCAGCCCTCCATTGTCGCAGCCGCAGTGGCAATCTCAAACGCACAGACCAAAGAGAGGGCCAAGCTCAAACAACTCTTCGAAGAAGCCTACGAACGCTGTCGTACTGCCCCTACAGATGGCGTCTCCTTCACTCTCGAGACCTTCCATACCGCTCTCGAGAAGTACGACTTTAATTCTGAGCTTGGGACCAAGGTTGGTTGCCCACTCTTTTATGTCCCTGAGTTTTTTCGATGCTTCTTTGAAATTGAGGATGGGAAATGGGTCTAGAGTGAGAGCTTGTTTCTGGGTATGAGCTAGATTGAGGAATTATCAATGAGGGTTATGTGAAATTTTTATTTGTGAAAGTTAGGCATGCAAGGAATCGTGGTTTCGTGCGAGTTTCCCAAATGGGTGGGAGCTAAAATGAGGAACTTTATGTTAGTTTTTGTGCTATTTGATATTGGGTATGCGTGATTGGATTCAGATCGAGTGCTGCTGCTGAGTTTGATATTGCAAAAAAATTTGATGGGAAAAAGGATGAAGTTGGTGATGGTCATGAGTTTGGGGCGCCTTTCGTTTTTAATAAGACTGGTTATTACTAAAAAAAGGATGAAGTTGTTGGTGGTCATGAGTTTGATTTGTTGCAGATTTCAATTAAGAAGAGAACAATTTTTTATTTTATTTTATTTATTTTATACATTTTGATTGAATTTAAAATCTTATGCTTCCACTGGGGTTCGGTAGGAAGGGTTCTGCCTTTCCTGAATTATGTACTAAAAGCCTAAAATGATTTATTTCTTCCAAGTTTTAATTTTGGCGAGGATAAGGCTGGCATTAATTTTTATTTGAAAAGAAAATAGGATAAGGCTTTCATGACTTTGATTTATGAAATAGAATTTTCTTATGAGGTGCAGAAGGAAGCCTGTTGCCTATTACTTTTGTTATTTGATTGCATTTCATTCTTTTCACGCATAATTGCATTTGTATAAACAAGTACACAGATACATGCACAAGAGGAAGATTAGCTTGCTGAGTTATATGGATATTTTCTCTCAGGTCAAAGGAACCGTGTTCACTACAGATAATAATGGTGCACTAGTTGACATTACTGCAAAGTCTTCAGCATACTTGCCTGTCCAAGAGGCGTGCATTCACAAATTAAAACATGTGGAAGAAGCAGGCATAGTTCCTGGTTTGAAAGAGGAGTTTGTAATTATTGGTGAAAATGAAGCTGATGATAGCTTGGTCTTGAGCTTAAGAAATATCCAATATGAACTTGCATGGGAAAGATGCAGACAGCTTCAAGCCGAGGATGTTGTCATCAAGGGTAAGGTGGGAATTTGCACACCAAGAATTTTGCTTTTGTTCTAGGTTTTCTTTTGTCTGGAATATTAGTATGCGATCCTTGTCCAGTATTTTCATTGAGGCAATGAGTGATATGTTAAGCATCTTGTGTATTGTTCACGTAGTGTTGCCAGTCAA
Source organism: Corylus avellana (assembly GCF_901000735.1). Taxonomy (NCBI): domain Eukaryota; kingdom Viridiplantae; phylum Streptophyta; class Magnoliopsida; order Fagales; family Betulaceae; genus Corylus; species Corylus avellana. Next base: position 9,096,683 of record NC_081541.1, read on the forward strand.
GTGCTTTCTTGTACCTTTGTAAAGTCTAAAGAATCAGTTGAGGAAGTTTTGAAGTTCTTACAGTAAATCTTTCCTTCGTTTTTTTATTTTTATTTTTTATTATTTTTTTTAAAATTTAATTGCTGGAATCTATATGCAGGTAGTTGGTGCAAATAAAGGTGGAGTGGTGGCTCTGTTGGAAGGCCTTAGAGGGTTTGTTCCTTTTTCACAGATATCATCGGTTAGTTCTTAAACATGGCTTGCACGTTCCAAGGCTCAATTTAATAGCTACTCATAGCAATTATATGAAATATATATATATATAGGTGAAAAAGAATTTTGAGTTGGACGTGGTAGTTGAGGTCAGGATGAACTGGCTGTAATATTGGCAACCCTTAAGCGTGAATCAAATGATGATAAAAGCAACAACTATAATTACTTCCTAACAAAGTATGCAAGATACTTATTTGATGTCATGTTGAGAAGTTCCTCCCAGACTAGTCTTAGATTAGGTAATTATTCTACCTGACATTATCTATTTGATTGGATTTTATCTTGTATGACTGAGAGAATAAGATCTTCATGCCAACATATTTTCTTTCTTCCAACATGCACCTTTTCCACACTGAGCTTCATAATTGACATACGATAAAGTTCCAATTATTTGTAACCCAAATTTTATGCTTCTTGCAAATGTATTAGAAATCAACCGCAGAAGAGCTTCTTGATAAGGAGCTTCCACTGAAGTTTGTGGAGGTTGATGAGGAACAATCGAGGCTTGTCCTCAGTAACCGGAAAGCCATGGCTGATAGCCAGGCACAACTAGGAATTGGATCTGTGGTTATTGGAACTGTGCAGAGCCTAAAACCATACGGTGCCTTCATTGACATTGGTGGAATCAATGGCCTTCTTCATGTCAGTCAGATCAGTCATGATCGTGTCTCAGATATTGCGACAGTACTTCAACCTGGTGATACTCTTAAGGTAAGTCCATAATTTAACTTCTTGGCAGAGATTATGCTACTCTATGGAAATGAACACTTCTAAACTAATTCTCGTGGTGTAGGTCATGATACTGAGCCATGACCGTGAGAGAGGCCGAGTAAGTCTTTCTACAAAGAAGTTAGAACCTACTCCTGGAGACATGATTCGCAATCCAAAGCTTGTTTTTGAGAAGGTATTTTCTGAAAATGATCCTAAGCCTCACTACCCATTTCTTTAACGATTATATGGTAAATTCTAGTGATAGAGCTTAATCCTGTCTTTTGGTTATGTTCTTGCCATAATTACCCATTTCACTGCCAATGAGAACTTTTAGTGTGACTAATATCTTGTAGTTTCAGTTGACAGAGGAAGCACCAAAATGAAGTTGTTTAGCTCATGCTTCCCTTTTTTCTGATACATGATTTATTTCTGTTCTTGCTCCCAAGCATTTTGAAATTAGAGAGAAACTATAGTAATGTTTCTGATTCTGGTCTGACAGGCCGAGGAAATGGCTCAGACATTCAGGCAGAGGATTGCTCAAGCTGAAGCTATGGCTCGTGCAGACATGCTTAGATTCCAGCCTGAGGTACTTGTTTAGTTATATATCCTTAAAGATTTGAACTCGGTCCAAAATCGTGAAGAAATTAGGAGACACATAGAAGACCAATATTTGATTTAACAATGAATTTGAGTTGTCAGCTCTTGACCTGCATTTGTGCACTGTGGAAAAGTACATGAACTAACAGTCCTGAAGTTCAGGGACTCAGGATCCAAGGGCTGGGATGCATTCTCTGCTTTATTTTTGAATTTGAGCGTCTGTCCATTTTGGTGAGCCTAAATGTGCAAATACTCTTCCCATTTGCAGAGTGGACTGACCCTAAGCTCCGACGGAATCTTGGGTCCGCTTACTTCAGACTTACCGGCAGAAGGTCTAGATCTGAGTGACGTTCCTTCAGCTGTAGAATCACGATCGAGACATGCATAGCTTTCCTCCTTTTTGTATGTTCCTATGTTATTTGGCTTGTAAAATTCTTATTAAAGACCCTTGGGTCCGCCTCTGGTCTAAATGTATGATTCCTCAAATTTTATTGTTGTTGATCACATCGCCTCAACTTTTTTTTCTTTTCATAAAATTTTCTAACTAATGTTACTTTATGTGCATACTTTCCTTCGTGGTGCTGTGATCTTGTTATTGATTAGTGGTCTTTATATACGAACCAACATCCTGGTAATGATTTATCTGGACATTAAATAAGCAGCCTAATGTGCACAGGTTCTGAAGGCAAGTAGGGGAACATTTAGAACCTCTTGCCCTTCTCAGAAACAGAGTATATAAAGATTGCAAAAATATTATGAGATTCATTTGAAGCAGTACTTAATTAAGGAATCAAATGATCATCAGCCTTTTGTTCTTATTTGGGTATTCAATTATCTAGATTTAACTAACCTGCCTCGAATGTTTATTTTTATCATTCTCTAGCTAAACGTCAGTAAGCCCCAGTGCTGTGTTATAGAAGCACAGGATTGTAGATTGAAAATTGTTGGCCTGATTAGAGATGAGATAATGTTGGGTTGGATGATCTGTGAGTAAAGAATTTAGATCTACACCAGAAAATTATACCTTTTGATATTCAAACAAACCAAAAAAAAAAAAAAAAAAAAAAAGGAGCCAAGGAGGGGGCTAGTTTTCTCATTTTTGTAAATACACTCATATTTTTTTCCCCCCAAGTAGATTGAAGGGGCTAGTTTTCAGAAGTCCTAATCTGAGAACAAAACTGAACTTCCACAAAAAGCATAAACATGATGGTGACATGCCAAATTTGAAGACCCTCTGCTTGATTTCAGAAACACCCACTGCACACCAAGCTGGCTAGCTTCCTTTGCTGCTCTTCTTACCTTTCTTTTGCTTCTGTTTCAACTGAGTCAGTCCCGCAGAAGTTACCTTTACATTGCCAACAATTGCAGCAACTAGCTCAGGGTCTGTACATGCTTTCATCAATTCCTTCTCTCTAGTTGATGCTTCTGGCATGTGGCTAAACAAACTCATGGCGGTTTTTGCAGCTACAAAAAAGTGAAAAAAAAAAAAACAAAAAAAAACAAAAACAAAAACAAAATAAGAGAGAATAAATTAGCAAATCTACAAGATAGTCTTTGAATGTGGGGCTCAATTCACACCATAATGCTCCACAGATTAGCCCCCGCTAATTTATTTCAAGAAGACAAACTTCAAAGCAAATAAACCTTGTAGAAGTGTACATTTTAAGAAAAATGGAAACATTGGAATACCTTTCCCTTTCTTTGCAGTGCCTGGAATTATCTTGACACGGTATTTATATGATTGAACTGCATTGTACGGAGCACAGACAGGCACAGCATATAAGAGAACATCACTAGGCAGTGGATTCCCAGTCAAGTAATCAACATCATTCAATTTCCCCTTCTCGTCTTCACCAATCTCATGGATATCATCCTCTTCCATAGCCACCCTGTCCATTACAGAGGCAGTATCACCCAAAACCACATGGGAATCGCCTTCAAAACTACCATTTGAATGACTATACGAAGATCCATCTGGATGCTCTTGACAGTCCCGGGCCAGGTGACCAGCCTTCTTACACTTGTAACATATTTTTGGAGCATCAGAAGGACCTGCCAGATTAAAATAATAGATATCAGAGGACCACTTTAGATGATCCTAAAAACCAAGACAAAATATTTTGTCATTAATGTTACTTTGTGATATATGACAATTTGATATATCAGCTCCCAACTATAGATTCTCTACCGTCAAATGCTTTTGAGGGAAGTAAAACAATCATGTATAAAACTAAAAATTACATAACTGCCATTGACATTTCTGATGGCCAAAAACTTGAAAAACATACCACTATCAGGTTTCTTCCCTTTGACTGTAACTGCATTTTCATTTTTTGTCTCTCCATCTGTCTTGTTTATTTTTCCAGCAGACTGAAAATTCACAAATATTAAGTTTCGAAGAAATTAGTTGGGTAATTAGAACATGATAATGGAAGAACAACGGAGCCTCGGAGAGGTAAGGAACAAGTTTACATCATTATTTGTCGAAAGAAATATCAACCACTTGAACATATTTTATATGCTTAGATCCAACTTGAGCATAATCTTTCACAAGATTTAGGAATTGGCAACTAGAATGATGAGTGTACTTAACGAACTCCACTAATCTAGTTGTGTATTTATTGAGTATACATTTCTGAAAGGAAAGAACTCAACTAGAGCAGTGTGAAAAACAATGAAAACTTTGCATTACTCTATGAGTAAGGCCACAGATACACGCCCCCACACACACATAGCATGGCCATGGATTTAGCGGCATCAACACGTAAAAAAAGAGACAAAAACAAATTATATGTAAGGATAGAAGCAATATCAGGATTTCTAATATCAGGATTTCTACTGACAACTAGCATAGAAAGAATAGTAAAAGTAATTATACTCACAGCCAGTAAAGCCATACGAAGGTTCCTTTCTTCCTCATCTTGATCGGCATACTTCTCCTTCATCTTCTTGAGTTTACCTCTCTGCCCACGACTGATTTTGACAACACCTGGCTTTGTAGTTTGAACTTTTTTCTCTTGATAACCGACAGAAGCATCAGCTTCTTTTGGTTTTTCAGTTTCCTGCTCAACATTTGCATCTACACCCGCATTGTTCTGGTCTTTCTTGAGCTTTCTTCTTTCGGCCTTTGAGATATAAGGTTTATCTTTGACTATAGCTTTCCTCTCTTCATGATTATGCTCCTCGAAAGGATCAATGTGGGAAGCTTCAAGCTCATAACTTTTACCAGATATACTAGCAGATCCTAGCCCAAGAGCTCGATCAATGAGGTCCTCAAGTTGCGGGTTGACTGGAGCAACAACATTTCTAGCATTACCAGATAAATTTTCCTTATTAACACCACCCAAGGTGGTCCTCTCCTCAACAGGCAAATCATGTGAATCAATAGCTTCTTTAGCATTGGTGGTAGTTGAGCCACTATGAGCATCTTCAACTGCAGATCCCTCAAATACTGATTTAAGTAGATCTGCAGATGAATCAGGAATGCTTTCCAGTTCTACTTTAAGTGTTTCATCTGTGGCTTCATTCTCTGACTCTGAATCAGATTTTTCTTCGAGAAGATGACTTTCTTCAACATCATTTATCCCTTCCTCTTCTCCTCTTACCCTCCTTTCATTTAAATGTGATCCCAAGGAGCTCTCATCCAAGCGAAATAACAACCCAAAGCCCATAATAAGAGGGTGAGGAGGAAGAAAGTTTTTCTTCCCACGGATCATAAAACTCCCGACTGTAAGATATTCCCCAGTAGGAGCAGTTTTACTGACCTGGTGAGGATAAACCCACCAAGCGCTAGTGACGATCTTTGAATCCCATGCCTGACTATGGCAAACCTACACCACATTAAAAGATAGAGTTGAATCATAAAGTATCCTGTGTGTACTATTCGCTCCACTGCAGAAACATTTGATGAAGTAAAATTGGTATTAACAATACATGGAAACATTACTGACTTACCGTGAAACATCCTGTTTGGTTTAAAGTCAGAGGAGGTACTGGTTGTTCAGGCCTGTGATTTTTTATCACAGTACTGGAAGCTCCATGCAGATCTGCATGGACATACCTGTTACATAATCCAATCAACATAAGAAGCAGGCATCAATTTAACTTCTCATTAAACCTAATGACAAGCATATTCATAAAATCTGAAATAATTGAAGATATCCTCGATTTTCCTAGAAAAAGATAAATATCAGAGACAGGAATTGGCACATATTACAATAACATGATGATAGCATTTACTTACAGATCTCCTTTTGACATATAGCGTTTGACTATCATCTCATTCTGTTGAGCATCACGGCCACTGATAACCAAATAGTTCTCACTGCTGATGAACCAATTGAATTTTTCAAACCAGTGAACCTTGCGCATATGTGAAATTGTGGCAACAGCTTTTTCCTGCATTATTATTTATTAGAGAAGACAAAATTACATACAACATTGTATCTAAATTGACAACAGTAAAAAAAACAAAAATCAGTATGATGGCAGGTAACAAACTGGCAATTATCTGCTGGTCAGTCTGTTGTTCCTTTGATACAAACACTGTTGAACCCATATATTAGAGATTATTTAAACCGATGTTGACACCCATAAACACCCAGGTTAATTCCCAGCAATCTATGAGTCTCTGGTGATAGTCAGGAGAACCTGATCACATTCATCTTTTCAAGTGGTGTTGAGAAGGGCATGCTCAGGTCCAACTTGGGTTTTAGCTTGCAACAGGGCTCTGATTTGCATTTTAGCAGAAACTAATTATAGTGCTCATCTTGTGAATTGATCATTAAAAAATTACCACTTACCCCATTAAAGAAATAGTCATATTCTAACATATCAGCTTTGATCCAGAATGGTAGATACAGGGACTAAAAGAACTTCCTTAAACTACTACTAGCTGATTCCACTACTAGTTTGAATCTCCCCTTCCCCCTTCCCTTGGGGCCAATTACTTATCAAAAATAAAATATATCCTTTTTGCATTGCAGTTCATACTATATAATCTTTAATGAAACAAACGTGGTGCAACACAACCCTCCTTGTGGGAGGATAACATATGAGATCTTTAATGTGTCCGAATTAAATATATTATTTATCTTCTTAACTGAATTTTTCATTTTTAGCCAGATCATAGCCATAGTAATCAGGTCAGAGAAGTATTTAAGATTCAGGCCCACAATCTCTCATTACACCATGATCATCAACCCTACGTCCTACGTAGCAAGTTTTGCATTAGTGTTGAACCTACTTTCTACAAGTTATCAGTGTAAGGACTATCACAAAATCAAATAAGCCAATGCTCGAAATATGTTAAACCCTGATGCCACCAGCCACCCTGACCTAATTCATGATGATCATGGTGTCAAAATGCCTATGATTAAGAACCATCAACACATCAATTTAAGATTCAGGCCCACCCTGTCAAAATGCCTATGATTAAGAACCATCAACACATCAATTTATGCACGTAAGTTAGCAATCTGGTCCATATCATATGTCATGACATTAATGACTACTGATTTTAGAAAATTAAAATGTATATCCAAAATAACAATGCCCAATAGAATGGAACCATTGAGCCAATGATAGTTCAGTTAACACACAAAATTAGAGTATCAGCAGTTCAGCAACAATATGTAAAGTAAAAATACTAAGCTTACAAACAAATTTTACAAAAAAACTTTTACAACATGATGTGGCACAATATGATTGGGTTTCTCAAAAGTTGAATTTATCTCATTTCCAATCATGTTGTGCTACATCATGTTGTAAAATTTTGTTTGTAAGCCTAGCATTCCTTTATATAAAGAATTACTACAAGGTGAAGCTACCTGTGAAAGCTGTAGACGAGTCTTTCTTTCAGCAGCTTTAAAAGCTTTATCATGTGATGTAATGGTCTTTTCATGTTTGCTCTCCTGTTTTTTCTTCATTTCATACCACCGCCGAGCATTGGCATGCGCTGAAAGAGCTAAATCAACTTCAACCTAAAAAGTCAAATTACAATAACCAAAGTATTAGTTTTAGACACATCTTTTTGATTATATAGATTAGGAAAGCTCAAAATAATGTCCAAAAGAAAGACAAGCTTTCATAAGAGAGATTGTTGAAAGCATGACAATGATGACAAGAATAACTATAGAACATTTCAGCATTGATAATATACTAAAATCTTATTCGTCATTCAACTGGTAAGAAGATGTTAGACAGTTTATCACTGACTTCTTTACACTCATCTAACACTTTGTGCATAGACTACTCTGAGAACTGTCCAATCTATCATATTCCAAAACCTCAACGCAGTCCACAACAGCAAGTCCTCCCCTCAACTCATTAGCAGCATCCCCCTTCAACTGGCTCAAAGTAAACACAGATGCAGCCTTCGATCCTTCAAAAAAGGCTGGCACTATGACGTAGCGGAAGACTAAGGTAACTAATCAAAGAGCAGCGTCTTTGATTCTGCAAGGAGAAGCGTCTTCGTCTTCTACCCAAAAAGATAAAACAAGCCCGCAGGCTAAAAGAAGGATAAAACTCCGCAGAGTATTTGAGAGAGAATTCTCTGATTTTATAATAATTCAATTGATTGAGTTTTACATAATAGGCAAGCCTATTTATAGAAGAGAAATACTTGTAGAGAAAGTAAACCTACTTCTAGTAGAGAAAGTAAATCTAATCCTAGTAGAGAAAGTAAATCTAATCCTAGTAGGAAAGTAAACATAATCCTATAGTAGTAGTAAACCTAATCCTAATAAGGAAAAGAAATAAAGTCCTAATAAAATAAAATAAAATCCTAATATAAAATTGACAATCAGCGGGAATCGTGGCAATCTTTCCTTTTGTACTTCCATTGTTTGAGAATAGCTAAAATTCTGATCAAGCGGCGCTGCTCTAATATTATTTTTGATATTTTCTTTATTTTCGTTTTTACTGAAAATAAAGATAAATATCGTCCTACATCAGACACCCCCACTTGAAAAAAACTCGTCCTCGAGTTTTCTTTGGGACA